>NW_007727431.1:118634-189861 GCF_000696425.1 Galeopterus variegatus
ACATAATAATAAAAATCAATGAAATTGCTTTAACATCTTTCCTTCCATATTAAAAAGTTATCACTTTACCTGTAGTCTAGAACTTCTTGGAACACTTTGAAAGATTCTCAGATAAAAATTTTTTACCCTAAATTATGTTTACTTAGGAGACAGATATTTGAATTATTTAAATTATTAAAATAGAACAGGACACTCTGCCTACAATGTCACTGTCAACAGCACTGAGTATGTGAGTAGATAAGCATTGTCACAAAGCAATTTAGTTCTCCAGCCAAGCATTAAGAAAGATGTGCTCATCTCAAAACTTGCTTTTTATTTGTCAAGTTGCTTTTTGCTGAATGGTTGAAATTAGGGCTTCATGGACTTTGTTTCACCACAGTTTTATGATCAGTATAGCCCCAAATTTAATTCTCCAATTTTTGTAAAAAATAATATTTTTATTGAAAGTTCAAAAAGATAGCTGCACAACTTATTCTAGAACAAAAACTTTCCATAGCACATACCCCACATCCCCTTATCATCACTCAAGCATTTGAAAAATTAAAACTAGAAAGAAAACATGCTGACAAGAAAATTGGTTTGGAATTATCATGTACTACAGAAGGAAAGATACTTTAGAAAACAGCTAAAGGATAATTAAAGGTAAAAAAAAAAAGTTTCTGGCAAACTGATTCAAGTTTCTGTTTTGCTTCAGCTGTGGGGCCGACACATGCCTGTGCTCCAGGTGTGTGATCCGTATAAAACAGCCAGATGGGACACCTGGAGCTGTGGCTGCCAGCAGTGAAGTGGGCTTGTGTCATGGTTCTACCATGGTTCTACACAAACCATTTTCAGTTTTTAAAAATAATCATAAAATTCCTCTTATGCCTGAAGGGTCTTAAAGTACCCCACCCTTTGTGCATCATCAGAAGACAGAGGACATGCTGTGCACAGAATTCTCAGGGCATGAAGGAAGGATGCTGCCAGCTGTGAAGAGAGAACCACCTCTTGTCATCCTGCAGCATGGTGGTTCTCAAACTCTTCATGGGATCAGGACCCCTATGCACTCTTAAAAATAATTGACTACTCCAAATGCCTTTTCTTTATTAAAATGTTTGAAATGTACCAATTAGAAATTTTTAATTTTAAATTTATATGTACATATTTATTTATTTTAAAATAACAATAGTAAACCCACTATCTGTTAACATAAATAGCATTTTAGGGAAAAAATACCTACTTTCCAAAACAAAATAAAATTTAGCAAGAAGAATAACATTGTTTTACATTTTTTGCAAATATCTTGAGTGCCTGGCTGACTTGATGACAGCTGGATTCTTTTAGTTTCTCCTTCAGTCAATGTGTTCAATTCAAAGTATATGATGTAGATGAAAAAAATCTGGCTCCACACAGATGTGTGATTATAAAAAGGAAGAGTCTTTTAATAGTCTTTTTAGATAATTTTGAATAATCCTCTTGGATTCTACACCAAAACTCAGCAGCAGGAGTTTCTTAAAAGTTAGTTGCAATTTGGTTATTGAATGCCACCTATGTGCCAGAAGCTGTTCTAAGAGGGGACACAATGATGAGCTTTGTGTAGCTCCGAGTCTTGTGAAGATTGCTGTTAGTCAGGAATTCCTGAAATAAATAAGTGCTATGGAGGGAGAAGTTCTAGGACACAGTGCCATGAAAGCACGTAAGAGGAGGATTGGACCTAGTTGCAAACTAGGTCATCATGTCCACAAATAGTGATAATTGGGCAGTGACCCACAGGTTAAAAAGCAAAGGGTAGAAATATAAGCATATGCAAAAAAGCTTTGAAATGGAAAGGGAAGACACAGAATGAAGTGTCCAAAGAAGGGTCATATACTAAAGAATACACAAGAGTATGGAACTAGATTGAGGCTTAGCAGTTGCCACACCAAAAAGGAGCATTGTATATTATATTGTGAAAGTTTCATCTGAAAATGGAGAAGCTTTGAAATATTTCAAATAGTGGAGTGATGGGTTCTGGTGTTCCTTTTGAAAACATTACATTTTGGATATGATGTAGAGAATTGGACAGGCCAGGGAAAGGGAAAGACAAGTTAGGAGGTGGCAGAGTAGGTGAAACTTGATAGTTGCCTGAGGTAATACGGTACCTGCAAAGATGGAGAGAGGTGATTGGATTTAAGTGTTATTTAAGTGGTAAAGCCAACAGAACTTAGGACGAATTTGATAAGTGAAGGGAAGAAAAGGAAGGTGTCAGAGAGGACTAACTGATGTTTAGATTCTGCAACCAGATTGATGTTGGTGGTGGTCACTGAACAGACAACCTTTAAAGAAGAGTTTAAGGTTGGGAGAGGAATGAGAGGCTAGAGAGCATGAGTTTAATTTGGGGTTTGTTAAGTTTGAGATGTCTCTGGGACATTCAACAGAAGATATGAGGTAGGGAGATGTGTAATTCTATAACTCCGAGTAAGGGTTTGCACTGGAAAAATATATGTACAATCTACCTGCTCACAGGTGGGAAGTAAGCCTGTAGAGTAGATGTCACCTCCTCAAGAACAGAGTCAGGAAACAAGAGAACCTAGAAATTGTAACCTGTAACATATAATGAGGATGTAGAGGAAAGCGAACTCTGTGGGGTCAGAGGTAAAACAGGAAAAGAGGAAGGAGAAAACAGTAGGATGCTGGGCAGCACCTATGCATATGGAAATTTTATTTGAAGAGGAGGGGAAAACACCCAGCATGTCTTTTCCTTACCGGAATGGTATGGAGTTCGTGGGAAATACTACAGCATCTGTAAGGGAGATTTTTTAAGTTGCTCTTCTTTAATGATTTGTTCTCCAGGATTTACCAAATCCAAACAGGAATTTTTTTGTTTACTTCTCAGAGACAGTAAATCATGAATAACTCAAAATAAAGATCAGGTGACTCTCAGCACCCCCCAGTGGCCCTGACTCCTATGAAAGACTGATGAACAGTGCTGAGAAAAGTTGTGACCGACGTATCCCAAAACATTCTGTGATCAGTTAAGAAGCAATTATGCAGCTGGGCATCTTATGTAAAAAAGTATAAGGCTGTAAAAAAAAAATTATACATCTGGTTCAGGAGAGCAACGCTGTTTAAAATCAATCAATCCTAAATAAATGGTACCTCTGATAAGTATAATTTGATAGCTAGTTATCTTCCAGAAATCCATTCTCCTCTTCTTCTTTAAGCCTAGGTTTCTCACTGGTCACAGTGTTATCTAATTAAAGGATTACATGTCCTGGTCTCTCCCACCACTATGTATGGCCGTTTGATGTGAGTAGAAGTACTGTATTGTCTGAGGACTTCTAGAAAGCCTTCTTAAAGGGAAAGGTTGCCCTTCTTTGCCTCTCCCTTATTCCTGTTGGTTGAAATGCAAATGTGAAGGCTGTCACTGCAGTAGCCATTGTGGGCTGTGAAACTGAACACCAAGCATAAAGTAGCAGCAAGAAAGGAGGAACCTGGATCGCTGATGACCCTTGAGCCATCATAAGTGTCATTGACTGCCACTGGACTTCTTTCACTTGCAGTAATACATATGTCCAGCCAGTTTAAGCCATTGTTTTGATGGATTTCTGGTATATGCAATTGGACCTTGTCATAAACAACTTAAGGTTATGACTCGAGAAGGAATTAACAGCAGCGGTGAACTGCAGGTGAAACTTTGAAGGGTGAAGAGGGGTAATGAAATCAATAGTTTCAAAGAATCATGTTCTAAAATAACATTAAATAAAATAGATGCAAAGAATATCTCCGTTTGCTGTAAAATTAATCAGCTATGGAGTATTAAATTTAACATAGGTAGATCAAAAAACTTTTGTGTTATATGCACCTTTTTATATGTTTTCCATAAAGTTTAGAAACTTCTCATTTTTCCTAAACATTTCCTGTTTTCTAGCATAGTTTTAAGATAGCTTCTAAGGTTAGTAAGAAAATTCATAATTCAGGTTTTAAAAGAAGAGAAGTGAGAAGTTAGTGATAGAGCACCCAGCCCTTTAAATGGACACAAGCCTCAAAGAACAGATGAATAGTGCTTAGAAATACTGAGGAACACACAGAGGAGAAGTCAGAGCCTCTCAGTGTAGTCGTGGAGGGACGATGGAGTCTGGGAGATGTGCCAGGGGTAAGATGGGCAAGTGTCCCAGAAATTCCAGAAACTATAGATCAGGGAGCTTAACACCCATCTCCAGCAGAATTCTGGAATAGATTACTTAATGAATGGTTTATGAGCATTTTAGGGAAAAAAAAAAAAAAAAAAAGAGGGAGCAGGATTGATGATCCTCAGGGACCAGAGTAGAATGCTGAATTTTTTCTTCCTCTCACCTGCCAATTTTTCTCCTCCTTAAGTATTGTTATTTACAGGATTCTATCATCAAGTCTCTCTCTCTGCTGGTTGTGTGCTCTCCTCACTAGGATATCTCGTATACGTTCATGGCTTTAACTACAAATATTCAGTGGTAGCCAACAAGACAAGTCAGCGAAACTCCAGAAGTACAAGAGATAGGGAAATATTTTAATAAAACTATGCTGGAAGCACCATAGTGTGCAAATATCAGACCAGTGGAAATAACCATTTCCAATTTGAACACAATTGGGAAGTTAATCTGCCTACAAAAAAGGGGAAAATATTTTCTCAGTCCTCTATTCAATATTCCTTATCTCTTCTTTGTACTCTCCTGGGGACTGAATTCAGAGCACCAAGGGCAAAACAAAGAGAAAATAGTTAAGCTGCAAGGGAAGGGAGGAAGGACCAGTCATATGGAAAATGAAGCAATTCTGGGACTAAGTAATAACTGAGAGCATGTATTTAGTATAAAGCACTTGAAATAAAGAATCTCTGAATATCATACCAACGGCTCTGTTCTAAATTTGAAATTTGAACAAGCACACATGAATTTATGGACAGTACTTTCTAGTATGGCACAAAAGCAGTGTGGCATATAGAACAGGACCAGCAGAAGCTGGAGAAGAATAATTATCTTCTCCACATCTAACTGAAGATTTTCCCATTTCATAATGAGAAAGATCTACTTCTGGATACGGTTGAGCACCACTGACTATTTTGTAGAGATTTCCCAGGATTAATTTGAAACTAACCATATTTAGTTCTTATTTTCTAGTGTGGGCTCAGTTATTTTTAACTCATTTTTCTATTATCTTCTTAAAATCCTGAGGAAAGACCCCTTATAGGTTTTGTTATATGTAGGTGGAGACACTTAGATAAGGTAAACCCTTTCTGAAAACTGCATTTAAGATTCTGCTGCCAAGAGTGAGCAAACCAGGTAAACATCTGACTTCCAGTACACTGCTTTTCAAGGTTCATCCCAGTCCATGTTGGCAACTAGGAAATCCATTGGTAGATACACCCCTTCCCCATTCTGAATTCCCAGCTGCATTTCTCTCTGCCTACTACACGTTGCTTTCACAAACTCACAGGGAATAGGATTGAAGGCCTTGTCTTTCCCAGCACCATCCTCTACCTCAGTCAGTGGTATTATCCTTGCTATCCATCCCTAGACGCCTAGGAGTCCCCCGCATTCCTCTCTGCTTCCCCACCCCGTCATTTCCATCAGCCACAAGTCCTACTGATACTACCTACGAGAAATTCGCATGAATCCTTCCATTCCATTATCTCCTTTCCGTCTGCCACTGCCCTAATTCAATCCCCTATCCGTTCTTGTCTGCAGTTATCTTTCTAAAACAAAAATCTAATTATTTCACAGCCATACTTTAGAAAAACTATGGTTCTATTCTGCCTACTGGAAGACGGCCAGCTCCTTAATAAAGCTTTCAAAGCCCTCAACATTTGAGTTCTACTTGTCCAGCCTTTTCTCCCACCCTCTCTCTCACTCCCTTCTCTTCGCCTGTCCCTGCTTTCACAGAGAAACACCCACGCATGCACACACACACACACACACACACACACACTCTCTCTCTCTCTCTCTCCCTATACCCTTGATTACCAAAGGCTAAGTCTTTTAAATATAAACAATAAATGTTTATTCCCTTGGAGCCTTAGCACAGGGCTTTCCCTCTGGGTCTCAAATTATTGTATTACTATTTTTATAACCACCAACACCAACACAGAAATAATGCTACTGACTCCCAGCTTAAATATACTAATCTCTGAGAAGTCTTCCCTGATTCCTAAAGGCCAAATTAATAGCTGTCGCCTTTCCATAACAGTTGATCACAGTGCTAGTTTTGTTCTTTTTTTTTTTTTTTTTTTTTATTTTGAGTGCCTTCAATGTAGCAGAACTGTTCAGACCCAGGGGATTCAGAACTGGAAGGAATAATGCAGATCTGAAGCCAGGCCATTCGTGGAGGGTATTACTGGTCGGACAGAACACTCCAGGAGGATCACCCAGAGGGCGAGGAAAAGCAAAAGAGTTTTCAGTAGCTTGGTTCTTTGGCCTGTGTTCCATTATATTCAATATTTTATCAGTTGCTTTGATAAAGACAGAGAATGCACAGCAAATAACTCAGCAAATAACACAAAGCAGGGGAAATGCCTAAGATAGTAAAACATAGAATAGGAATAAAATATACAGCAATAAGTTTGATTTACAAGCTACTAAAATGGAATATACAGGAATAATCTGAAAACATGCACTTTACTTTCAAAACACTGCAAAAGCACAGTTGTTGTGGAGTAGTGAGGGGCTGATAATAGCAATTTGTGTAAATTGGATTTAGTTGCATAAAATAGCTAATATTTACTGGCTATTGATAGTGTTAAATGCTTTATATGAAATGCAATTTTTTATGCTCATAGAAATACTATTATCATCCTCATTTTACAAATAAGGAAACTGAGGCATAGAGTGTTTAGTCTAAGTTCATAAGTGAGGGACCTAAGGTTTGAAACCAAGCCATCTGACTCTGAGGCTACACAATGTTAGGCAAGGCTGTCTAGCATGAGAAATGCTTAACCAATCGTAGAATATGACCGATTTATTTGTTTGTTTATTTTTTATTTTAACATCAATATACAATGTAGTTGATTTTCGTGTCCCTCTCCCCCTCACCCCCATCGATATCATATCTGTTCACTTGTCTTAACAAGTGGGATATGACTGATTTAAACAGCAAATGCAATATTAGGCTGTATTAATAGAAATATGTTGTTTAGATCAAAAGAGGGAATTTTCAGCTGTAACAATTTTTCATTGACCAACCCAAATGTAGTGTTCATTTTGTTCTGAAACTACATTTTTTAAAGACCACAGACAAACCAGAAAGTACCCAGTGGAAGACAGTTAGGAGCAAAAAGGTCCTGAAATTCAGATATTTGCCTGAAAGTTGGAAGCTCTGAAGATAGTCTAAAGAAAAGAAAACTCACAGGAAATATATTAGCTTTCTTCAACTCTTTAAGGAAAGCCAATCGCATAGAAGGGGATCAGACTTATTCTGCAATGCTATAATAGGCAAAATTAGGACCAAAGATTAAAATAAAGAAGCAGCTTTCAATTCAATATATATATTTAAAAAATCACAGTCTCCAGAGTTGTGAACAAATATAATAGTTCTCACAAATGAGTGAGCTCCCTGTAAAGAAATCAAGGGGATTGTAGCTGATCACTTGTAGGGGAATACACACAGGGTCTTTGAAATAGAGAGACAATAGGTTGATAAAAAAGGGAGATGGTCTTTCAGGGAAGGAAAGTGAAATGTAAAAAGCACAGAAGAGAAGGAGGGGGCTTGTGCTCAGAGGAGTGACAGTCAGGAGGCTTGCTTGGATTGAAGAAGAAGGCAAGAACTACACAGCCGTGGGAGCCAAAATTGGCTATTTACAGAACTGGTCACAGGGAGCCAAACTCACTGCCAGTTGTAAACAGTGCAAAATAACAATAACCAACATCAATAAAAACTAGTCAAGTTAATACAAAATACGGCCGGCCCGGTGGCGCACTGCTACAGTGCGCCGCTTGGGAAGTGCGGCGGCGCTCCCGCCGAGGGTTCGGATCCCACATACAGACAGGCCGCTCACTGGCTGAGCGAGGAGCGGGGGCAACACCGAGGGTTGCGATCCCGTTGCCGGTCCCGGTCCAGTACGGGCGCAACACTGAGGGTTGTGATCCGTTGCCGGTCACGAAAAAAGACAAAAAAAAAGATAATACAAAATACCTTTGCTTAGCTTGCTTTTCTTTTTCTTTTTTTTTTTTGGTAAAAGATAAGTATTTTTCTCAAGGGAGAAAGAGAAGATACAATAGCCTCATTTCTTCTAAATACTGTGCTAAGGCACATTAACAAATGTTAGCACATTTAATTTCAAAGCAGTTCAACAATGTTGTTATGATTACCCCCATGTTAATAATGTGGAATCTGAGGAAACTTGGAGTTTAACCAGTCAGTGACGAGGTTAAGGTTTTAGGCCAAATCTACCTGGCTTCAAAACCTATGTTTTCAGGAACAGTGAGGTGAAGGCCAAGAACAGGGGAAACAGTAGAACCCAGCCTACGTCACTTAGTCAAATCTTGGCCAAAGTGCCTTAAATTGCTACTGTTTTAAAGTTCAAATTTTTATTGTGAACTGCAGATATGAAACAAAGCACTGTCTTAGTCTATTCCTGCTGCTATAATAAAATACCTTAGACTGAGTAATTTTTAAACAGTAGAAATGTATGTCTCATAGTTCTGGAGGCAGGAAATCCAAGATCAAGGTGCCAGCAGATTTGGTGTCTGATAAGTGTTGCTCTCTGCTTCCAAGATGGCACCGTCTTGCTGCATCCTCACATGGAGGATGGACAGAAAGGGGTAAACACTGTGACCTCACATGGCAGAAGAGACTGAAGGGCCAGGCAGCTCTGTGAAGCGTCTTTTATAAGGGCACTAATCACATTCATGAGGGTAGAACCCTCATCACTCAATCACTTCCCCAAAAGACCCACCTCTTAATACCATCACCTTGGGATTTAAGTTCCAACATATGAATTTTGGAGGTACATATACATCCAAACCATAACAATCATACACAAATATTATATTTTCTCACATCTTCTAATGATGTTATTAAGGTGAACTACATTGCTCAGTCACATAGTGAAGGACAACAGGAAGGAAAAAGGCCCAAGACGAGTTCAGCTCTGTGTTTAATAAGCCTGGCACAAGACACTCAGTATTACTTTGAGTAGGCAATGTGACAAGATGGTTTGCTTTAGAATAGGGATGCCTCAGGCAAAAAGAACAAGACAAAACAAAATAGATAATTTAGATAGAAAATCAGAAGGCTGAATAGAATTTATTTCTCAAAGGTGACATGCTTGTCCAGTAATGTTCAAGTTCTTAACTCACATGCTTCTCCTTCAGCCCTTCTACATATTCTCTGCTTTGTCTATATATCAGCCCATTTCTGTTGCTTATTACAAAATAATTGAAACTGGGTAATTTATAATAAAACAAAATTTATTGCTTACAGTTGCAGAGGCTGGGAGTCCAAAGTCTAGGGAACACATCTGACATCTGGTGAAGGTCTTCTTGGTGGTAGCTTTACAGCAATGCAGAGATCTTACATGGCAGAAAGTGGCAGAGCAATGAAAGACATAGTTCCTCATGCACTCTCCTTTTAAAGCCTTCAGAACCACACCCCCTATTCCAAAAATGGATCAATGCATTCACCAAGGTGCAGTTCTCACAATCCAATCACCTCTCCAAGGCCCCACCATTCAATTACCATAATAGGATTTCCTACCCTCAACAGTTACAATGGGAATTAAGCTTCTAATATACAAATTTCAGGGGACATAATTCAATCAATCCACAGCAGTCTACTTTAGGGGCCTTTGTATTTTAACCTTCTTTTCAGAAAATTCTGTTAACCAGAAGCTAGACCCTCTTGCTGTAATTAAAAATACCGACTGATTGTATCAAAACTGTCTCATTGCGGACCAGGATTAGAAAATCATCATAAAGTTGGTTTATTCTCTTAAACTGTCAACTTCCCTCTGTTTCTATGGGGGGGAAGGGGGGTGTCAGATATCATCCAAGGCAGACACACACCTTCACCCAAAATATAATATTTATTGTACAGATTCTTTCATAAATACTTTTTGCACAAGAGATGGAATAAGGCCTATAGCTCCACTTCATGAATACTTGGGTCATTATTTTACCAGAGGGTGAAAAAGACTTAATAGAAGATAATCATATTATTGGCTTTGGGGCTTCAAAAAAGAAAGAAAGAGATCAGTATTACATTTGCTCCTTCCTAATCCCCTAACTCTTCTCAAGACTTTTCAAATGATAATTGCCTGTAATTCAGAAGGTTCATGAGTTAATTTACTTAAGACCCTAGAAACACACACAAGACCCAAGTAAGACCTAGGGACACCATCTGTAATCTTTTTCCTAACAGGATTATTAAAGACAGGATAATTATAAAGAGGCTGTGCTAAAATGACATGAAAAAAATATTTTCTTCAGTTCAAGTATGTCTGCACAAAGCATAAATGAAATAACATATTTTATAGTATTGGTGCTAAGGAACTTGTGTTTCAGCATTTTTTATTATAAAAGTAATACATGCTTGTGATTTTTTAAAACATGAGTTTATGGTGAACAGCAAAGTCCTTCTCCCTGCCCCACCTCCCAGTGTCTCTTAAAAATTTTCTCCAAAAGTAATTTCTGTAAAAACATGTATCCATATATAAACATTTATGTATTCTGGATTTTTGAACACAAATAGGGTTTTTCTTTACATTCTCTTGTTCAAATTTTGTCTACTTAACAATATATCTTGAATATACTTCTCGCAAAATTACAAATCTATAGTATTATTTATAATGGGTACCTGGTATTCCATTTTATGTCTGTATAATAATTTACATCACTGGTATCCTATTAGTGAGCTTTTAGGTTATCTGGATTTTGCTCTTATAGTCAATGAGTGTTGTTGAACTTATATAAGTTCCCATATATGAGGAGCCTATTCTAAGATAGATTCCTGCTAATGGAATTACCAGGTCAGAGGGTATATGTATTCTTAAAATATGCTAGCTGGGCCATGTGCTTTATATCCATGAAGATAAAAAAGATTAATTTCTAGATAAAATATATAGCAAAATATAAATTTAACTTTATTTGAAATGGGACTGAAGTTATAATTAATGATTTGCCTCAAAGATATGAGAAATCTTAAAATGTATTATTTCTTTTCCCCTAAAACAATTCTTTCAAAAAAAGATTTCCATGCAAAATAGGACCCTGAATTTATTTTTAAAAAGAGATAAAATGGTGCTTCATGTTTACAAATTTCAAAAACTCCAGAAAATAAATGCTGTCTGTGAAACAGTGTATAAAAGGACTACTTCACAAGAGTTAATTATTTGGACTATAAAAAATAAAATAAAATCTCATTCCCAATGGATGAAAACCTGCACTTCTAAATCAGACTGCTAGTAATGCTCGATAATTTGAGCACAACACATAAGCATGATTGCATATAAAACATTGTACCGAAATATGTAGTTCCACCTGTTCAGATATTCCAAAGTCATTTCATGGTTATTACATTCTAAGATAATTTTTTTTAGACATACCTAGTCATGCATACATTAGACATGCCTCTCAGCTAAAATAAACTGCACCTCTATATAAAAAGAAAAGCCAAAGCCCACAGTAGGTCCATTTCCTATTCTGTTCTTCTTCAAATTCTAATTTTTCTACTTCCTTTATTCTCTAGGTTCTCCCTCTCTCTTAATGCATGTAGAGATTTCTCTAAGAAAAGTTTCTAACTATATGTTTCTAACTATAAATTTAAAGACAGAATGTATACATACATACATATATTTGTTTTACACTCACTTTTTAAATGTTAATATTTAATCACACACCCCTCCTTTTGGGGCTATGGTCTCACTGTCAGAATTGCTTAATAGGAAGGTGCAGGCAGCCAGTGATGGCTCCCTTGTCAATCTCAGTGGGCAGGAGCAGTTGCTGGAGCTTGCAGTATCGGTTGCTAGGCAACCTGGTTATCTGCTGAGCCTGATATTTCAATTCGACAGCAGTAAAGGTCTGTTATGTTACGGCCTTTCAGAACTACCTCCATTACATAATATCTAGCATTATAATAAAGAAGCTCCAAATGTTTAGGGGTGTGAGAGTAGCAAGGAAAATCAGTGCAGCTGTGGCACTGAGATAATGTCAAAGTAGACTTTCTGCATAGAAAAAGTATAACATGATGACATATTTAACACTCAGTCTTTCCTGGCAGAGCACTGAAAAAGCATCCTGCTGAGCTATTTACTTGATACCAAATCAAGTCTTGTTACCATTCTAGAAAACTTTCTGCCACCATAATGAAGGTAAAATGGCAATGGCTTAGAGAAATAAGACAACTATTAATGTTCTGGATATAATAAATGAGGCTAGTATATCTAGCCAAGTATTTGCCCAAAGTGCATTTCTTGAGTACGGACTTTTATATAACTACATTTAAATCTGAAATGCAGCAGCTATGTAAGTATTCCAGGTTACCAGTCTGGCTAAAACATTTTCCTAAATATATGTCTGAGATTCTATAATATTTCATCAGAAATGATTTCAAATGTCCACTCTTTATCTTTTAGTTTACATTAGACTCAGCAAATTATCAATGTGATAAAATGGTTCAAACCACAGTTTTGTTCACTTTTTCACTCTGTGTTCAAGTTTCCCTATTTATAAATAAAAGGTATCTTAGTCCATTCAGGCTGCTACAACAAAAACACCATAAACTCAGGGGATTATAAATAACAGAAATTTATTTCTTACAATTCTAGAAGCTGGGAAGTTCAAGATCAAGACACCAGAAGATTTGGGGTCTGGTGAAGCCTCACTCTTGGTTTCATAAATAGCCTTCTACGTGTGCTCATTTGGTGGAAGGGGTGAGCAAGCTCCCTTGGGGCTCTTTTATAAGGACACTGATCCCATTCATGAAGGTGGAGTCCTCAATACCTAATCACCTCCAAAGGCCCCACCTTTTAATACCACCACACTGGGGGGACACAAGCATTCAGACTATAGCAAAAGTATACTAATTAGAATATAGTTTTGGATTTGATAACCCCAAAAAACCCCAAAGTAGCAGTGTCTTAAATTATACAGAAAGTTATTTTTCTCTTACATAACACTTTAAGAAGTCCAAGGTTAATACAGTCCCTTCTGTGTTTTGTCTTACCATCTTCGAGTGTGCAGTTTTTTTCTCCTGCCGTAAGATGACCATCACGACTGCATTCCAGCCAGCCAGAAGCTAAAAACAAAAGTGCACCTACACTCCTTCCCTTCAAGAGAAGGGCATTTGCACTGTTACTTCTGCTCTCATCCCATTGGACGAACCGGATCACACTTAACTTCTAGGGAAACTGGGAAATAAGGTTATCAGTTGGAAGGGCATATTCTGTCCAGTTAAAAGTCAGCATAGCTATTACCAAAGGAAAAGTAGAAGAGTGAATATTGGGGGACAAGCAGCTATCTCTTCAAGAAGAAGAAACAAGAGCAATTCTCAGTAGTGTGTTCAAAACAAGTAATAAAATTATCTTTAACTGAAAATAAAATTCCTTTTGTAAGTTATAGTAATAATAATCCAGGAATGGAATGGGGCAGGGAAGATAGCTAAAAAGGTTGTGCTCATTCTTTTACCTTACCTCTTTCAGAAATGGTCCAGAACCCTGAAGAGAAAGGGCCTGGTGATCGAAAAGCAATTTGGGGTGATGGATACGTTCATTCTCTTGATCATAGTGATGGTCTCACTTGTGTATACATATGTCTAAATTTAACCAATTGTGCATTTTAAATGTGTGCAGTTTATTGTATGCCAAAAATTCCACAATGAAATTGTTAAAAAAATAAATAAATAAAAGAGCATGGAATGTGAACAAAACTGTATTTAAATAAATGCCATAGGGAAATAGCTGCCAAGAAGGTTAAACTCAAAGAATTCGAAGTGATGCTCTCATCAATAAACTCTCCAGTGAAGCAGAAAAACAGAAAGGTGACCCTTTGCTATGACAACAGTATGAATTTTATGGAAAAAAACCCAGAGGAAGACTTTCACTGGAAATAGATCACTGAGAACACTTGATAAAAACTAAATTTGTTTAGTAATGTTTTCTTCATGATCTCTCCTGAGTTATCAGCATGAGAACCTACCACATTTTGATCAGGTCAAGGTAATTGTGATGAAATATAGGAAGAATGGTCCTTCTGGGAAAAAACAAAGTAAAAAACATGGGAATATGCTTTCATTTGGAACAGAAGTCAGAACCTCCAGGCATCAGAAAATTGGCAAAAACAAGAGGGAAGCAAATGTGCTTTATTTTTCCATGAAGGTAAATAGTAGAAGAAGGAAGAGCAAGGGGACCAAAACCTTCCTGTCTACAGTGACTGTCACTGAGGTGTGTTTGTAAGGGGTTGCAAACTTACTGACTCCCTTGCCTGTCATCTACACTTTTCCTAATCTCAGTTATTTGTATTAATTTCCCTCTTTACAGATTTGGCATTCAATCATTCATTGAAACATTCTTTTGAGTGCCTTCTTTTTATTTGCCAAACACTTTGCTAAGTGCTGGGGATTACTTAATTAATTAATTGATTAAACTACAAAGGTGCTAACAGTATGGAAAAAAGTGATAGGTCAAAATCAAATCTCTCCAGCTCAATTTATCCATTTATTTCTGAATTTTTACTATTCCATTATGCAAATATATATGTTGTACAGTTGAAGCAAGCCCAGAAGAGACAAGTGGTCAAAAAGTAGCAGAAGACTGCTTTCTGTCCTCACACACAGAATTCCTTTCTTCTGAGTATCATCGGGGGTTATTTTTATCTGTATTTTAGAATACCAAATTGGGTGGGCTTGGCCTCTGCAGATCCTTGGCATCCCCTTTTTATGATATGGTAATATAAATAGAAGATGACAGATTGAAGAGTAGTGAGATATGCACAAATTCCAAAAGTAAAATAAAAGCTAAAATGTTTCTCTTAGAGCCAGGAGAACAGTGAGATTTTATATAGAAGAATGATTCATAAACAAAAATGGAAAAAAAACCTTATTTTACATTTTACATTATTGTTTTCCATGTTGCTTTATCTTTCATGTTATATCTACAAACAGATCTGAAATATTACTTACTATATTAGGTGACTGGTCCATAAAATCACCATATATATCTCAAATCCGAACCTATCTTTTTTTCAAAGGGACTAAGAAAGTCATCATCAAAGAAGGGGATGAGCTCAGGGTTGACATTTGCTTCCTAGTCGGGTGTTGCATTTTGGATCCATCACATTTGGACGAAAGATGAACGTGTGAGTTTGTGAAATGTAGAGGCAAGCAGAAGACAAGAAAAATGTCTAAATGTGGTGACAACACTACAGGTGAAAATAGTCTTACATCATCCCAATCAATCTATAACAAGCCCCAAATTTTATAATGTTAATTAGCTAAATTAATTTATGTAAAAAGGGTGATTCATAATTTAATTTTGTTTATCTCCTTACCCTTGGTACATTTTCCATATCATCAAAAATTTTCTAGCCTCTTTATAAACTATCACCTACTTGGGGCTTTGTGTTTATTTTGTAAGCTCTGGATTGGACATATTACTCTCATTTTAATACTGCCATTGAATCAACAGTACATATTAAAGTAGTTAGGTTTTTGTTTTTGTTTTGTTTTGTTTTTGTCTTTTTCGTGACTGGCAAGGGGATTGCAACCCTTGGTGTGGTGTCACCCGCACCGCACTCAGCCAGTGAGCGCACCGGCCATTCCTATATAGGATCCGAACCCACAGCGGGAGCGTCGCTGCGCTGCCAGCGCCGCAGTCTCCCGAGTGCGCCATGGGGCCGGCCCTAAAGTAGTTAGGTTTTGCACCATGCATTCACCCTAGGCTGGAGGAGACTCGCACACCCTAACAGTGCTTTCTCGACTAAGTAACGCAATTGGATTATAGATTAAAGTAGCAACTGTGCTTCTGTAAGCAGAAGGAAAAGCTGATGTTCATAGGTGCTACCTTCTGTCCCTCACTCACATAACCGAAGACACAACTGGAGTGCTCCCAATTTTCTTCAAATTATCAGTACTGCCATGACAAATTTGAGCATCCAAGGAGTAAACACATTTTTCAAAGACACGAACAACTCCTTTCCCTATCTATCAAAACCTCATCTTCAATACCTAAATAAAGTTTTCAAATAAAGTGAACTATGAAGAAAAACTAATACCAAAAACTTCAATGCAGCATGGATACTGCCTTTTAATGTTTATCTTAATTTGAAATAAGATCTAAATTCTCCCTTTCCTCTTGATCTACTGGTTGTTATCCCAAAAAACAGCTGTGGATTCATAAAAGAAAAAAATAATGCCTACGGTTGCTATTTTGCAAGTTCTGTAATCTTGAATGTGTCTTGAATGAGTTTTATATTGATTAATGTGGAGTCTTTCTCTACAAAGCTGCAAGTTTTCAAGTGTTTTGGAACCTACATGAAAATGTTACTGTGGAACACTGTGGTGCAAACCAGAGGCAAAAAGTGAGGGTGGAAGTCCTCAAATCTCTATCTCAGGGTCCCTTGTGAATTAATCTCAGCCATGGAGGTTATTAACAGTCAAGGGTTTGTTTGCATTTTAATAGGAGACTCTTGAAGAAAGTCCTTCAATGCAATAGAAATAAACTAAAATGATAAATTAGGATTGATGTTTTAGGAATGTTTGCTAGATATACCTCAATTAAATCACAGAAATGCTTGCTTAATCTCTAATGCATAGAAGAAAATGTTAACAGAAATTGTATATGCCTGTAGGAAAGCAGTGAGTTTAAATAATTCCAAAGATTACGAACTATATTTCGGCAACTTCTGTGTCTCACTGTTGCTAACATCCTACACATTATCAATTTACCTAAATTACTAAAAACATTTGTTAAATAGGTAACCATTGTGTAATGAGCTGTACAGGGTATTGGGACTTGGCCAGAGGACAAGAAAAATATGGTCTTCCAGTCCATCCTAGGAACTGTCCGAAGGCCAGTGGGCAAGGAGTATAGATTTCCTAAGGGAAAGTGACCATGAAAAAAAGCTTGATCAAGGAAGACCAGAAGAAAATGTACACTGATTCATCAAATGAAATAAAGTTGGTAATTACTAAATGGTTATCCCAGATAAAGCAATCTTATCCTTAAATCTTCCTCATCTTCACCCCGCCCCCCAATTTTTACATATGTATATGAGTTTCAAATCACATAACAGATATTTCTTAAAGCACACAGAATGTGTCTTGTTCAATAGCAAAACTATTGGACTTTGATCAAGGTTAAATAATAATAGATAATACTACCACATTCAGAGCCATTAATCTACTGCACCAACATTTGTCAAGCAAAAAGATTATGTTTTATTATCCAGGCTAGTAAAAGTGTCACTTACGAAGCATTACATATTAGTTTTTAAAGATTACAAATTGAAAGACCTTTATAAGTCATATCATCTTGCTCCACTCATCTGGGGTGGCAGCTTAGGGAATTTTACAATTTAGCTCAATTATCTAGAGGGGTGCTGTAGGGAGTTCTTGTAGAATTTGCTCTTAATTTACAGGCCTCCAAGGACAAGGAATTCAAACATGTCCCTTAACATTCTCTGAAGCTGATAAAGAGAGAACGATGAGTCTTTTTCTTTTTTTTTTTTTTTTTGGAGAGAATATCTTCTTCCTTGTGAAACTGGGGACAACGAGGCTGTCGAAATATCAAGGACTCCTGGCTGACAGTTTTTGCTAGCCTTACCAACTGTGGAAGCTAAAATCAGAGTCTTTTTTGTATCCCCAAAGTCACCTAGCTTTTTCTGAATCTCAAAGGTCTTGCTAGGTGGCACATGACAACTGTTTAAGGACTCAGACCTTCCCAGCACAGTAGCTGCAGATCAGCAGAGTGAGTAGACAGGGATACAGGATCTGGAGAGAAAGGCTGGTGAGTCAGGCACAAGGGCTGACTTTATGCTTGTTGTCCTAACAATCATTACTAGTACCTCCTTTCACTTTCTAAAGTTTCCTCCTGTGGAAAATAAATGATCGTTTCCCTGTAAGTAGAGGAAAAATGTCTGTTGGCCTCATGCCAATGAAGACCGATGGCTTCAATACAACTGCAAAAACAGGTATTTGGGTACAAGCATACCCAAAGGATCTTGCTTCCACTGTAAAATTTGCTGAATGAAGTCTGCTTTTGTGTTCATTGTGGGAAATAAAACTTTCTCATGCATGTAGAGAGATGGTAGTCTTTTCATAAGCATCATTTGTGAGCATAAAGACCAGCCATATCTTAGGTTCGTTGCTCATACATTGCTGTCTGCTAGAGAATATAAGGTCCTCGAGGGCAGGGATTTTGGGTATTTCGCCTATCACTGCATGTCTAGTGCCTAGAATAGCATAAGGCAAGTGATCAATAAATTCTTCTTGAACAAATAATTCCAAAAATCAATGCTGTCTTTCATGACTCTTCAGGGGAACGCATTACATGTGAAAGTATTAACACAAGAAACTACATTTTATTTATATGGTTATTGCTCTTTCATTGTAACACCTAATTAACTATGATCCCATTTTAACTTCATAAAATCAGGAATCCTTTCTTCTGACCCCTTCTTTTCTTTCTCCCTGTAGGTCTTTGTCTAGAAACCATGAGACTTCCAAATAAATAATCTACTGCAACAATAACATTATTCTTTATCAGCAAAACAAGTCTTGTAGAACTGAGTATGAAGACCACAGCTCGACTCTTTCCCTGAATTTAATCACTTATTCAGACTAATACCAAAGATTTTTTTTTCCAGATGGGGGAGGAATCTGGTAACAAAATAATATGTGTTAGTGATTCTCATTTATTTTTGTTTACTAAAACTGAGGTTTATTATCTCTACAAATTGAAAAGATATGACTTTAAATACTAAATGTATTTTTTTTAGAAAAAATGGAAATTTGGATCAGAACATAATTTATTTAGCTAGATGTTGGTGTCTTCTTTTCCTTTTTCATAAGGAAAAAAATAATGTGTAGGCTAGTTTATATGCCGTCACTCTCCCACTGTGTTCATCCTATGCAATTCCTCTAAGAACGGTGCTTCTCAACAAAAGGCATTTTTCATTTAGAATGTATTTTTCCAGAGTTCAAAAAAAGTATATCTGGAAGACCACAGAAAGATCTGATATAGGTCTTAACTATATGTATCAATGGATATTTACCAAACCTACAGCTCATGGCCAAGGTCAGAAGGGTCTGTCTATGGTTTTTTTTTTTTTTTGTCTTTTTACTTCTCTACAACCCTCCATCCAGAAACACTGTGTATCTTCCTTTTTGTGATCTGACCCCAAAATACTGGATGGAGACCAGCAGAAAAATGTGGATAAGTGTATCAGTTTGAATACTTAGTTTCTATGTGACAAAAACCCAGCTGAAGCTTAGAAATAACATAAACTAATGAATTCTCAGAATCTGAAGAACAGCTGAACAGCCAAATTCCAGAAAGGCAGAGATGAGTAAAGGGAACCTTAGAAACACCTGACACCAGGGAATCCCAATGGAGAACTCAGGACACTGTCTTTATTTCTAACCCTGCTTCTCTGCATATTGGCTTCAATCTGTTTTACTACCAAGGGGATTTCTCCACATGGTAAGAAACATGACTGCTGGCAGCCCCAGCTTAGAAACAAGAGTAGGGAGATATAGCATCTTTCTTTTTATGACCCAGATATGAATCCCAGGGAATCACATATTCACCCTTTGGGTAAAACATTTGCTGTCAGGAAAATGGGTTACTCTGACTGGTCAGGTCCAGGTCACACACACACACACACACACACACACACACACGCACGCACACACACGCACGCACTCTTGCCCCTACCTACGTTTGGGTATCTCAGTAAGTCTGATCCATAAGGAAGGCAGATTACAGCGAGAATGAAGCTGTCATTGGTAAAGTAGTAGTCACTCATATTAGCTAAGAGAGGGGAGTGTTTGGTATATTGTGGATTGCACATTGACCTTGTTTTTATCTTACTCATCATGGTTTCACAGTGACCTTGTCTGATGTTGATGTTCTTTGAGATGGTTTGTGTACAAGAGAGAAACATGGCCCAGCTATAAGTGTAAGACCAGCTTCCATAGTAAGAAGGCCTAGCTGTGTCAGAACAGCTTGGAATAAATGAGTCCTGGCTGTGAGAATCAGACCAGTTTTTGGAAGTTAGGGGCTACTTTTTTCTTTCTTGAGGCTTTGATAAGCATGCAATCAGTGGAGGTTTTTAGAGTCACTAATGGTAAAAGGTAGCCAGAGTTTTCAGTAACTAGTGAGCAAATGGGCATATACGAATATAAACTTAGAAAAAAATTGACCATAAAGGAAAAACCTGACCTTGAAGGAAAGGATGAGAAAACTAAAGACTTAAAATATCTGTAGACAGATGGATGTATAGAAGACAGCGGAATAGGATTAATAAATTCACTAGGTGCCTGAGGAAGTGAAAGAGCATGAGGTAAAGAACTTGTATGTTTATCTTCAAATTCAAGTTGTATACATTAAATATGTACATCTTTTTGAATGTCAATCATACCTCAATAATTTTTTTAAAAGAACTCCCTTCTTGTTCAGAATGGAATGAATAATATAATTAATAAAAGCAGAAAATTTGAAATGGAAAACAGAAAATTTTTAAATAACTTATTTGGTGGATCTCAGTCTCAATATATAGTTATCTGCAAACAGTGAAGAAGGTAAGAATGGGATTGTGATTGAAGGAAAACAGAAAGACCTGGGAAACCATGAACAATATGTCCAAGATCATTTAAATCTTTTTCCATGAAGAAAAAAATTGCAAAATGCATTGTGGGTCCAGCTAGGATGAGGCCATATGAATTGATGATAAAACTGGTTGCATCTGACTCTAAGACATGATGATGTAAGACCTTATCACAACACCATGCTGGATAATGGTAATTTATCCATAAGTTTAGGATTAAAAGATAATTTTAATTTATTTTCGTTTTATAATTCTTATATTTGAAATATTTAGATAAGGTTGACTTCTTTCACTGTCTTTTCTGAAACTATACCTGAAGTATTATGTTTTATGAACAAATTCTGCTATTTCCTTCTCATCCTTGTATATCAAAGCCCTAATATGCTATTATTTTCATTTGTTTAATCCACGAGATTTTCATCTTGGGCTGACAGCCTAGCTCAGTTGGTTAAGGTGCAGGCTTATAACACCAAGGTCAAGGATTCAGATCCCCTTACCAGCCAGCTGCCAAAAAATAAAACAAAAAACACACAAAATTTTCATCTCATTTTGCAGACTTAATGAGACTCAGAGAGTTGTAGAAATGTTTGAATATGCAAGTATCCAAAATCCAAATAGTTGAATATTAACCCTATCATATCAGACTAGATAAATGAGTACTGTTTAATGTCTTCAAACATGGGGTCCAAGCTAGGAAGAACTAGACGAAGATTATAATAACATGATTTGATATAAATCCATTTAATAGCCATTAAGTCAGACTTTCTATAAAAAGTGCCTCTATCAAATTGCCACTCAGTGTATTTTAACATGTAATAGGCAAAGTATTAAGTCAAGCAGATGTTCTGCTTAGTAGTGGATAGAGAAATATATCAGGCCTTAAATAATACACAAATTAAGTTGATGTTTTTTCTTTTCCACCATAAACCAAAATATATGTCATATAGTAATTGACATTATTCAAATCTAAAACTCTAGTTTAATACTGAGGATTCAGTGCAATGAAGATTTAAAAACTTGCTTGAATCCATAAGTTTAAGATCTGAGTCCTTTCTGCTTTTTAAATCTCTCAATCTGATAGGTAGACTTTCTTCAGTAGAAAACTTTTAAAAATAGGAACAGAATATTTAGAATTTGAAAGGTAAGGTCTAAATTTTCTCAATAACTTACAGTTTTATTGATTCAAGGTTTGAAAATATGAACCTACCTACCATCAAAGTGTTAGTTAGTCCTCTTGTAATTTTGACTGTGGCATCATCTATTTGTTTTTCATTGTAGAGTTGATCATAAATAACATAATGAAAACCAAGCCAAGACTACTACTACAAAAGAAAGAGAAAATACATTGGGGTTTTTTTTGAAGAAAAAATTATATAACTATATATCAAAAAAACATTTCAAATCTGTTCTCATTAGAAATCTAAAAAATATCCAATGAAAGTACAGTGTGACTAATATTTCCTAGAGAAGTCTATTGGACATAATTTAAAGACCATGGATTTGGTGAGTTTCGATTTATTTTCATATAAATCCCAGGACACAAACAAAGCAAAGGACTAATGATATCATTTATCTTCACCTAGTTTTTAAATAAAAAATAGTTTTATCTTACTGCAATCTCTATCACAATCTAATCAATTTAAAACTGTTGTGACCTTTCCTTGCAATTCTCTTCCTTAAAATTCTAACTTGCTTTAATTTTAGTTCAGTGTTAATTTAAGCTAACCAGATTAAATTCATTGGAGTCTGAGAGGGATAATTTTAATTAACTGTTCCAAGGAAAGGAACTATGGCTGTGTGGAGATTTCTGCATGACTCACTTGGGTCATTGTCTCAGTGCACATCAGCCAGAGATGTACAAATAATAGTCCTGCTTTCAGAGCAATAGTTTAAAAATTACTCACAGTAGTTGAATAGAGCACTGCCTTAAAGGGCACAGATGTTTTAAATAAAAAACAAATCTGGACTTAGGTAAGGAGAAACTTCATTTGAAAGTATTATTGCAAGAGTGAGACAAGAGACTACTACTATAGGGAGAATGCTTTAGCCGTGAGACCTGAAGCATCTCAAAGTTAGTCAGAAAGAGGCTTTCTTTTATAGCAGGAATAAGCAAAATTGGAGTGAACCTGGTGTAGGGAAGTGGAATGAATGCAAAGAAGAGGTGGAAGTGGCAGTGATAGGAAGGTTGATCAGAGAATGTTTTACCCTGAAGTCAGCCTATTCTTAGGAGAGGCTATTAAGGAAGGTGGTGCATGCCATCTCAGGCTGAGAGTGGGCCACAGTTTGGTGGTTTGGAGAGAGGAGAAAAGTTTACCTAAAATTTGAGCAAGTTAGATGAATGGGCATTTTGCTCCAATTGATTAGTGGGAACAAAATAGTTTTGGTTAATCATTTATGAGGCAAAGACTGAGAACTCTGGAGGTTTTTTGTCTGGCCTTGTTATGGGTAAACAAGGGAAGAATCTTTGACCCTTATCTAAACCATATAGAGAAGGCAGGATCCTGCACTGCACTACTGCTGATGGGGGAAGAACCTAGGCAGGCAGGAGAATAAGCCAGCCACCCATCAGACCTGTGCCCCATCCACACAGAAGGCAGGACCCCACACCGTGCTGCTGCCAATGGGGGACATACCCAGAAAGGCAGGAGAACAGGCCAGCCACCATCCAGACCCCTGCCCCACCTGCAAAGAAGGCAGGACCACATATGTGAGGAAAATAGAATAGTTTAGTTAGGCCTCCTCGCCCCAGGTCCAGCTGGGTGTGGTGCAGCATGTTCTTTGTAAACAAGTTGTGTGGGAATGGAGTTAGTGTGCATGCACGCCTGTGTATCTTTTGGCTTGTTGCTATTTTTGTGTATTCTTCAGTGTGTGAGGTAGTGGCTCTGAACTGCTGGTTGGCAGAGCTCGCATCTAAAAATAAAGCCTATTGTTTCTTCACCCGCAATTCCAAGGACCTTTTTCCTGTTACCTAGCTCATAGACCTGCATGTGAAGAGTTTGTGATCCAGTTTGGACAACGGGCTTAAGGGGTCTGTGAGCTCCAGACCCAGCCCTAGCTCTACACAGTGCCACACCACCATCAATGGGGAAGGCACCAAGGCAGACAGGAGAATAGGTCAGCCACCCACCCAGACCTGCCCCACCCACACAGAAGGCAGGACCCCACATGTCATGTCAATGCCATGAGGATTCACACAGCTTCTGCAGAGGTGGTCCACAACAGCCACCACCACAGCTAATACTGCTTCAAGGATGGCTTACTGCCTTAATAGCATCCATGTCCACTGTGCAGGAGGCTTACTACATATTTGACTTCACTGACACAAGGACAGCCACTGGATGAGCATGGAAAAAAAGGAAGAAGTCTTTCTCCTCAAAATCCACTCCAGAGTAATAGAAGAAGCAACTGACCTACCAGATGACCAAAAATCAATGTAGAGTTACTAGAAATATGAAAAAATCAGAACTACAAGGTTGAAGCCAAAAAAAGGCCTTGCTTCACCCAGCAGTGAAGAACTATACTCTACATTGCCACTGGCACTTTTATATCACTGAGCATCATTCCTTTCAATGCCAAATAAGATTACATGGCCTCTTGAGTTTTTAGAAAATGAGTAAGATACATTTTCAAAGTTCTGAGCAAAGAACCAGAGCACACCTGGGATCCTTGGCAGAAGCCAAGGGCAACCCCCTCCATAAGGAAGCAGGCAAGAAGCAGAGTATGCACAGGGTCCTAGGCAGGAGCCAAGGACATCCTTCCCTGCCTGGAAGCAGGCAAGGAACATGACAAAAATACCACTTCCACACAGGTGGCCCACCACAGCCACTGCCACAGCCATGGTTGCTACAAAAGCAGTTCAATGCCACAGCAGTAGCCACAGTCACCATGAGGCAGTCCACCAGACACTTGACTACATTGACACAAGGAGAGTCACCCGTGGAGACCCAAAAAAGAAGAGGACATCTCTTTCCTCAAAACCCACTCCAGAGTAATACAAGAAGCAACTGCTGTACCAGATGACCAGACATCGATACAGAGGTACTAGAAATACAAATCACAAAAACTCTAGAAAATATGACACCACTAAAAGAATATAGTAATTCCCAAATACCAGACCCTATAGAGCAGGAAATCTTTGAAATGACTGAAAAGGAATTCCAAGCAACAATCTTAAAGAAACTCAATGAGATATGAAAAGACTCAGACAACATAATGAAATGAGAAAAAAAAATCCAGGATATGAAGGAGGAAATTTACAAAGAGATTAATACCTTAAAAAAAGAATGTAAGCAGCAGGCTAGAACAAGCAGAAGACAAAATTTCTGATCCTGAAGATAGTCTTTTTGATATAAACTAGGAAGGCAAAAGAAAGGAAAAAAGAATTTTAAAAAATGAAGACAATCTAAGAGAGTTAGCAGGTAACCTTAAGCACACAAACATTCAAATCATGGGTGTTCTAGAAGGGGAGGAGAAAGGAAAAGGCATAGAAAACCTATTCAATGAAATAATAACAGAAAACTTCCCAGGTATAGTGAAAGACGTAGACCTTCACATCCAGAAGGCTCAAATATCCCCAAACAGATTCAACCCAAAAAAATCCTCTCCAAGATACAGTATAGTCAAACTGGCAAATTTCAAAGACAAGGAGAGAATCTTAAAAGAAGCAAGAGAAAAACGTTTTTCTTTACATTTGTTTGTGTGTGTGTGTGTGTGCGTGGTTTGTTTTAAATTTTCTCCTTTGATTTGAATTTGTATAAATTTTCTGCCCTTAGTTAAAATTCTTGATATTTTGTTGTTGTTTTTGCAGTTGTGTTGCTGGCTATTTTGATTGGTTGGTTGGTTTTAGATTTTCTTTTGTTTTACCTTTTTGCTTTTATTTTTGTTTTTAAATTCCAGTAAAGGTGTAAAAAAAAAAGACTTTAGAGAGTTGGAGGTTTACTTTTTAAACCATTTTACTAATAAGATGCTGAATTCTATTGAGCAAAAAAGAGGGCAACTTCGTTTAGAGGCAATAATGAAACAACAAAAGAATTTTTTAGGTTGCTGAAGAGACATGTTCTGAGGTAAAAAATAGAACAAGTCTTACATTAGAACAGAATGGATTTTAATGAATTTAAATGCCTTGGCAATCAGGGCAAAGTAAACATAATTGCTCTTATAACTGCAATTTTGAATGAATTTTTTTATTTTACAAAAATAATAAAATTTGTGGGCCGGCCAGGTGGCGCACTGGATAGTGCGCCACTTGGGAAGTGCGGCAGCGCTCCCGCCGGAGGGTTCGGAGCGAGGCGCGGGAGCAACACCGAGGGTTGCGATCCCGTTGCCGGTCCCCGGTCCGGTACGGGGGCAACACTGAGGGTTGCGATCTGTTGCTGGACACGGAAAAAGACAAAAGACAAAAAATAATAATAATAATAATAATAATAATAATAATAATAAAATTTGTAAAAGATTTTTTCCCATAAAAACCAAGTAAGAACAATATTCACCCTTAATTTCTAGTTAGTTTGCTATTGATGCCGCTCTTTTTTTCCTAGGGA
Organism: Galeopterus variegatus; assembly: GCF_000696425.1. NCBI lineage: Eukaryota > Metazoa > Chordata > Mammalia > Dermoptera > Cynocephalidae > Galeopterus > Galeopterus variegatus. The sequence goes on from NW_007727431.1 coordinate 144,919, forward strand.
CCAATAACCTAGCAAAGCCTGCTTAAGTGAATTTGTGGGGTTTGACTTATTTTTCAGTGGCTATATTAGCTTTGTTGTTCAATGCAAAATTATCTGTTCAATTTTTCAAATAAGCATAGTAACAATTATACAAATGCTAAATTCTAGAAAATTCTTTGGATTTTTGTATTTCAGTATTAAATAACAGCTACCACCAGCTGGTTCTTGTTTGGCCACCTAGAGGACTAGGAACCCTTCAAATTGAAAACCATCACCACTGACACTTTCTTAATTAATCGAGGAATTGGAAAAAATGCAAAAGAGAATTTGCAGATTAAGTGGTCAGCATAATGTAAGTAATTTGGATATTTAGATGTAGGAAGAGAAAAAACAACAGAGGAACAAGGAAAAAAACAAAGAACTACTCCTCGGGAATTTTTCTGCTTTAGCTATTCAGCCCCTTGGTCCTCCTAATGGTAAATGCTCTCTGTCAAGGCTTAACCTAAGAGAATACTCATGACATCACACTCTCCATTTCCACTTAGGATAAACCTATAGTAACATACTATACTTGTGATTAAGAAAATGAAGTGTAATGTTACTTTATAAATAATGAAAAATTTTATTGGTTTTCTTGTTATATATTTGTATGTAATATGTGAGAATATGTACAATATTCTGGCCAAAAAGTCTCCAATCCTGGCACTTCATTCAAGCACTCTCCTGCTACAGATGTGATATGGGTGTAGAGAGGTAGAATAATTTATTAGAGATGACAAAACCCTGATGACAACTTACAGTGCCCAAGTTTATTGTCTATGCAGAACTCTTTAGTTATTATTATGCAATTTTAAAGTACTTTATAATTGAGTTTTAGATTAAAATCCTAATGGAAATGATTCACCATCTTACCGAACTGGATTTCTGGGGGCTTTTTTTCTTTTACTATCTTTTCTTTTCCTCACTACAGTTCTTCGGTTTCTACATACCTGAATTTTATTACATTCCCTACTGATATAAACTTAATACTTCTAGTTCATTTTTCAGCTGTGTCATTAATTCAATGTTTATTCCTTATTCAGATTTCCTAATAAAAATGCTAATTGTGATCATATCTAATAGTGACTGCTGAGGCACCCTACCAGCACCTTCCTACCTCCAACTGGACCTATACACATTTATCATCAGGGTTTGGTTCCTCAGTCAGATTGCAATATTCCCAACAGTTTTCAAGCCTACTAAACCTAGTTTTGGAAATAAATCCAATTCAAAAGATACTCTATCAATTATTCTAGCAATTCTCAGATGTGCAGCCACATTTTGTTTATTTACTAATGCAATACTACTGGGAAAGAAAAAAAAGTTGAAGATAAAACCAAGTTTATTCTTTCCTATTCTCATAATATAATTACTTATTGCTTCTATATGTGTAGATTTTTCTATAATCATCTCTCTTAATACTAAGTACTTAATATGCTTGCCTATCTTAGATGAAGCTGCAAATAGCAATTCTATTCTGAATGGAATTCTTGCTTTTAGTAATTTCAAAAATTGATTCACAAGATGTGTTAAAATATGGATCTGATCGCTTGACTGTATTCTTTATTTTCCTAAAAGCTATTTTGAAAATTTCTTTTATATTCGAAAATAGTTAAATTTTTTTCTTTGCTGATTAACTTAATGAGCAGAACTCACGTATTTTTAAAAAGTCCTCATGCGGCCGGCCCGGTGGTGCAATGGAGAGTGCGCTGCTTGGGAGCGCAGCGGCGCTCCTGCCGAGGGTTCGGATCCCAGGTGGAGACCGGTTCCCGCTCACAGGCTGAGCGCGGTGTGGGCGCAACACCGAGGGTTGCGATCCTGTTGCCAGTCCCCGGTACAGGCGCGACACCGAGGGTTGCGATCCCATTACCGGTCAGTAAAAAAGACAAAAAGGAAAAAAAAAAGTCCTCATGTTCCCCACACAGTCTCCACTTTATATATTAGAAGCTTCCTTCAAATTTTGCTGTAGTCATCCAAATATTATGTTATTCACTAATTTTTTTAAAAAATACATTCTATTTTAGCATTGTAGACCACAGAAAAATAATTCACTGTGCCACAAAGAAAAGATAAGCTATGAAAGAAGACTTCAATGTAATCAGCTTTTAAATAAAACTCTTGGCTTGTTGAAATCAAAATATCTCCACTTTTCTCATGATGTTGAGAATCACTCCAACATTTTTCCAGTTATTTTCATTCTTTCCCTTTGATTACCCAGAGACAAACAACTCTTTCTATTCCCACAAAGCTGCCAATAAGCCCACTCTGAGTGTCAGTTTTGGTTGACATCAGTGATAGTACACATGTGTATCAACTGTATTAATGCAACTTCAGTCTTTTGTATTGTGCTGCCATAAAAATGATTTGTTGTTCAACCCACAGATACAGATAAAATAGTTCAAAAATTAGTGGGTTTTAACACCAAAAGTTCAAAAGCAGCTCTGATTTTCCCAAAGAATTTTGTTTCCTCTTACCTAAGTACTGAGGCAATGATTTAGATCTGGTACCTGTCACTCTCACTTTGAAAGAATTCCCGTTACTATCGTATTTTAATCCATATCTGTTGCTTATAATAAAATACTTGGGACTGGGTGATTTATAAGAAACCCAAAATTTATTGCTTACAGATTCAGAGGCTGAAAGTCCAAAGTCCAGGGAACATATCTGGTGAAGGCTTTCTTTGGTGCTGACTTCAATGACAGCAGGGTATTAGATTACAAAAAAGCAGAGGAGAGAGAGACATAGCTCCTCATGCACTCTCCTTTAAAGCCCTCAGAATCATGCCCCTATTAATTATTAACCACTATTAATCCATTCACTATGGCATGGTCCTACAATCTAATCACTCTTCAAGGCCCTATCTTTCAATTACCATAATAGAATTTCCCACCCTCAACAGTTATAATGGGGATTAAGTTTTGTGAGTACATTCAACCCAAGGCATATAGGTTAGTTCAATCACACCAGCCCATCAATAACACCATTCAAATTGCAATTACCATGATAATTAACTTTAAGTAATTATACATAGGAACTGCAAAAAGTTTGTGGAAGAATGAAATTAAAAGATAGTATGAGTTTTTCCATGAACTTTTAGAAAACCCCTTGTAAAAGTACTTCACTGCTAGCTTTCCACTCCATAAATCAGTAGATAAATAACAGAGGCACACCATGGTCAGTGACAAATCACACCATTTCTGTCAAACTCTGTTGGTGATTGGTTGCTGTCTAAACATCATTCAGTTCACACATGGCAAAACATGTGTTTGTGTTGCCCCTTTGTCTCCTGGTTTTAAATCCATGTGATATATTACAAAAGTTCATAATCAAAAAGGGAGTTGGCCAACAAAAATGAAAGTGCAGGGGAAAAAAAGAGTAATAATATTGGGAGAAAAATTTGAATCAAACTTAAGTGAAGTTACAGCTGACTGTGGGAATATTCACACTACCACCATTAGGGAGGCTCTAGATGTGAAGCCATAGAAAAAAGTAAAGAGTGACATCAGCAAAATGGCACAATAAGAGCTCTCTTGCTTCTTTCCACTCCCCCCAGCAGAAAATCAACTAGCAAATATTCAGAGGTAAGATTATCACCTCAAATATCCTAGAACTTGTGAGTGAAGCCATGACATCCCCTTGGACCACAAAGCAGAGATAAACCATGATCAGACAGTAATTCTTCTTTGATCCTGATGCCACTCCTTCAAGCCCACACAATAACACATCTGAAGAGTTCCCCTAGATTCACAGTTTCTACAGTGGAAAAAGTGAGCTGGATGCAGACATTTGGACTCCCCAGCATTCTGGGATTCTTCTCAGGAGGTTTGTTTCTGTCTTGTCCCATAGGAAGCATTCTAAGTGGTAGCAAAGCTAGCTCCGCAGATGTCAACTAGAAACAGAGAATGGAGATGAGACTCATAGCAACCAACATAAACCTTGGTGCTGTCCATGGTAGACCTAGGTTTAGAGTGCCCTCTAGAGCTGCAATGGTTGCAGTTGTCAGGGTTAGGGACCAAAACAGACATTCTGCACAAAATTTCTGAACAGACCTGCTGTAGAAGAATGGTCACAGACAAAGCCAAACTATGAAGACTGGCATAAATACCTACATATTTTAGGCACAGGTGTCAATACATGATCGCAAGGATCAAGAACAATATAGGAAATAGGATATCACCAAGCAGACAAAATGAGGAGCCAATGACTGACTGACCATAAACAGATGAAGATGTATGATCTGCCTGACAAAGAACTCAAAATAGCTGTTTAAGGAAGTTCAGCAAACATCAAAAGAAATACTAAGAAACAATTCAGTGATTTATAAGAGAAATTTAAGAGAGATTGAAATAATAATAAAAAGTCAAACAGAAATCCTGGAGCTGAAAAACAAAATAAAATAAATTAGAAATTCAACACAGTGCATTGATAGCAGAATTCATTGAGCAGAAGAAAAGAATCAGCGAGCTCAAAGACAGGCTATTTAAAAATAAATAGAGGAAAACAAAGAAAAAAAAGAAAGAGTAAAGAAAGCTTATGGGAATTATGGAATAACATTAAAAGAGCAAATGTTCACATCATTTGAATTCAAGAGGGAGTAGGGAAAGACAAAGGGGTAGAAAGCTTGTTTAAAGAAATAACAGCAGGAAATTTTCCAAACCTAGGAAATGTTATAAATATCCAGGTATGGGAAGGTGAAAGATCAACAATCAGATTTAATTCAAATATGACTACCCCAAAAGCTGTCAAAGGTCAATGGCAAAAAGAGAATCCTGATAGCACAAGAGAAAAAAAGCAAGTAACATATAGAGGAGCACCATTATACCTAGCAGCAGACTTCTCAGCAGAAGCCTTATAGGCCAGGAGAGAGTTGAATGATCAATTCAAAGCACCCAAGAAAAAAAAAATGCTGCAAACCAAGAATATTGCACTTAGCAAAGCTGTCTCAGAAATGAAAAAGAGATAATGACTTTCCCAGACAAACAAAGCTGAGGGAGTTCATCACTGCCAGGCCCATCTTACAAGAAGTGCTAAAGGGAGTACTTTAAACTGAAAGAAAAGAAAACTAATAAGTAACACAAAAACATCTGAAGTTATAAAAATCATTGATAAAAATAAGTATACAGACAAATTCAGAATATCCTAATACTGTAATTATGGTATGTAAACCACTTATATCTTTGGTAAAAAGATTAAAAGACAGAACTACTAAAAATAATAATAACTAAATAATTGGTTAAGGGATATGTAATATAAAAAGTTGTAAATTGTGACATCAAAAATTCAGAATGGGAAGAGAGTAAAGTATAGAGATTTGTTCATTTGTTTGTTTGCAATCAAAGTGAAGTTGTTATCAGTTTAAAATAACCTATTACAACTACAAGATTTTTTGTAAGCCTCACAGTAACCACATAGCATAAACCTATAAGAAATATGCTAAATGTAAAAAAACAAGGAATTAAAACATATCAGTAGAGAAAAATTGCTTGAGCACAAAGTAAAAAGAAAGAAACAAAAAATGAGAAAACAATTAACTTAATGGGAGTAGTAGTTCTTACCTATCAATAATTACCTCAAATGTAAATTAGTTAAATTCTCCAATCAAGAGTCATAAAGTGGGTGTCTAGAAAAACAAAACAAAACAAAAAGTCCCAACTATATGCTACCTATAAAAGACTCACTTGATCTATAAAGACACTTGTAGACTAAAATGAAAGGCCGTAAAGAGATATTCCATGCAAATAGAAACCAAAAGAGAGCAGGATATAACATAGGCTTTAGGTCTAAAAACTATAAAAAGACACAAAGAAGGTCATTTTATAATGAGAAAGGGGTCAATTCAGAAAGACAACATATAAATTGTAAACATGTATGCACCTAACATTTAAGCATCTAAATATATAAAGCAAATATTAATATATTTAAAGGGAGAGATAGACTGCAATACAATAAAAACTTCAACACCCCACTTTCAGCAATGGACATATCATCCAGATAGAAAGTCAATTAAGAAATATTGGATTTAAACTTCACTCTAGACCAAATGGGCTTAAAAGACATTTACCAACCATTCCATTCAACAGCTGCAGAATACACATTCTTCTCAACTGCACATGAAACATTGTCCAGGATATATCATTTTAGGCCAAACAACAAGTCTTAAAACATTTAAGAAAATAAAATTGTATCAAGCATCTTTTCTGACCACCATGGTATAAAACTAGAAGTCAGTAACAGAAGGAAGCTCAAAAACCTTACAAATACATAAAAAGGAAATGACATGTTCCTAAATGACCAGCAGGTCAATGAAGAAATTAAAAGGTAAATTTAAAAATGTATTGAGATAAATGAAAATGGTAATACAACATACCAAAGCCTACAGGATACAACAAAAGCAGTTCCAGAAAGAATTTTAGAGCAATAAACACCTGCATTAAAAAAAAATCTCAAATAAACAACCTAATATCAAATAAACAACCTAACATTGCACCTCAAGTAACTACAAAAACAGGAACAAAGTAAACCCAAAATTAGTATGACAGAAATAATAGATAACAGAGCAGAAAGAAATAAAATAGAGACTAAAAAATAAAAATACAAAAGATCAATGAAATAAAGAATTAGTTTTTAGAAAAAAAAAACAAAAATTGACTAACCTTTAGCTAGACTAAATAAGTAAAAAAGATGAAGACCCAAATAAATAAAATCAGAGATGAAAAAGGAGACATTACATCTGATGCTATAGAAACACAAAGGATTATAAAAGGCTGTTATGAACAATTGCATGCTAACAAGTTGGATAACCTAGAAGAAATGGATAAATCCCTGGACACATATAACCTATCAGATTGAATCATAAAGAAATAGAAAATCTGATCAGATCAATAATGAGTAAGAAGATTAAATCAGTAATGAAAAGTCTCCCATCAAAAAAGCACAGGACCTGAATGCTTCACTGTTGAATTCTACCAATCCCTTAAAGAAGAAATAATTCCAGTTCTTCCAAAACAATTTCAAAAAATTAAAGAGGATGGAATCCTTCCAAACTCATTCTATGAGGTAAGCATTACTCTGATACCAAAACCAGTCAAGGACACAACAAAAAGAAAGAAAAACTTCAGGCCAATATCCCTGATGAATATATATGGAAAAATTGTCAACAAAATACTAGAAAACAGATCTCAACAGAATGATTAAAAAGATCATTCACTATGATCAATCATGCAAGTTATCCTAGAGATGCAAATACAGTTCAACATACACAAATCAATAAACATGACACATCACCCTAACTGAATGCAGGGGAAAAAACTCATCTGATCATATCAATAGAAGCAGAAAAAGCATTCAACAAAATCCAACATCCCTTTATGATAAAAACTCCCAAAAAATTAGGTGTAAAAGGAATGTACTTCAACACAATAAAGGCCATTGTGATGGTTAATTCTGGGTTTTAACTTTATTAGATTAAGGAATAACCTAGAAAGCTGGTAAAGCAATATTTTGGGGTGTGTCTATAATGCTGTTTCCAAAAGAGATTAGCATCTGGGCCTGAGTGGACTAGGTGAGAATGATCCACCCTCAATATGGGCAAACACCATCCAATCCACTGGGGGCCCAGAGAGAACAAAAACAGAGAAAAAATCAAATCTCTCTATTTCCTGTCCATGAACATCAGAACTTGAGACTCTTCAGCTTTTGGGTTCTAGGACTTATACCAGCGACACCACCAGCTTTCCTGGTTCTGAGGCTTTTGGACTTGGACTGAGTCACGCTATCATCATCCAGGTTGCAGACAGCCTACTATGGCACTCCTCAACCTTCACAATTGTGTGAGACAATTCCCCTAACAAATCCCCTCTCATATATTTATATACATATCTTATTGATTCTGTCTTTCTGTAGAACCCTGACTAATACAGCTATATATGACAACCACAGTAAACATCTTGCTGGATGGGCAAAGGTTGAAAATTTTTCTTATAAGATCTGGAACAAGACAAGAATGCTCACTTTTACCACTTCTATTCAACATAGTACTGGAAGTCCTAGCTAGAGCAATTAGGCAAAGAAAGAAATAAAAGCCATCCAAACTGGAAAGGTGGAAATTAAATTGTCCCTGATGCAGGTGACATGATCTTATGTATAGAAAACCCTGAAGACCCAACCAAAAAAACTATTCAAACTAATAAATGAATTCAGTAAAGTTGTAGGAAAGAAAATCACATACAAAAATCAGTAGAATTTCTATATGCTAATAGTAAAAGTACCTGAAAAAGAAAACAATCCCATTTATGATAGCTACCAATAAAAATAAAATATCTAGGAATAAATTTAACTAAGGAAGTAAATGATCTCCACAATGAAATATAAAAGATTCATAAAAAAAAATTGAAGAAGACACAAATAAACGAATGATATTCTGTGTTCATGAATTGGAAGAAGTAATATTAGAATTTTCTTACTACCCAAAGTGATCTACACATTCAACGAAACCCTATCAAAATACTGATGACATTCTTCACAGAAGAAGAAAAATTCCTAAAATTTGTATGGAACAATGAAAGATTCCAAACAGCCAAAGCTATCTTGAGCAGAAATAACAAAGCTGGATATATCACACTACCTAACTTGAAAATACACAGCAAAGCAATTGAAGCCAAAACAGCATGGTACTGGCATAAAAATAGACATCAACCAATGGAACAGAATAGAGAACTCAGAAATAAGTCTATGCATTTACAACCATCTGATTTTTTACAAAGTTGCCAAGAGCACACACTGGAGAAAGGACAGTCTCTTCAATAAATGTTGTTGGGAAAACTAGATATCCACATGTGGAAGAATGAAATTGGACCGTTATCTCTCACTATGCACAAAAATCAAGTCAAAATGTATTAAAGACTTAAATGTAAAACCCCAAATTAGGAAACTACTAGAATAAAGCATAGGAGAAATGCTTCATGACATCAGCCTGGGAAAGAATATTTTGAGAGGATAAGATCTCAAAAGCACAGGCAACAAAAGCAAAAATAGACAAATGGGATTACATCAAACTAAAATGCCTTTTCACAGTAAAGGGAACAATCAACAGAATGAAGAGACAAACTATATAATGGGAGAAAATATTTGCAAATTATACATCTGATAAGGAGTTGCTGTGGTCTGATTGAATTGTGTCACGCAAAGCCCATATATTAGAAGCTTAATTCTCACTGTACCTGTTGAGGGTGGGAAATCCTATTTTGGTAATTGAAAAGGCGGGGCCTTGAAGAGGTGATTAGGTTGTAGGACCATGCCATAATGAATGGATTAATATGGTGGTCAGGGGTGTGGTTCTGAGGGTTTTAAAAGGAGAGTGCATGAGGAACTATCTCTCTTTTTCTGCTCCTCCATTTCTGCCATGTGAGACTCCTGAATCACTGTAACCATCACCAAGACCATCTCCAGATGTGTTCCCTGGACTTTGGACTTCCCAGCCTCTGAAACTGTAAGCTATAAATTTCATTTTCTTACAAATTACCCAGTTCTACATGTTTTGTTCTAAGCAACAGAAACAGACTAATACAGGAGTTAATATCCAAAATATATAAAGAACTCAAGCAACTCAATAGCAAAAATCCCTACAAATAACCCAATTAAAAAATAGGCAAAAGTCCTGATAGACACTTCTCAGAAGAAGCCATACAACAGATATATGAAAAAATGCTCAACATTACTAATCATCAGGAAAATACAAATCAAAACCATAATGGGATATTACCTAACCCAGTTATAATAGCTATTATCCAAAAAAAAAATGATAAGTGTAAGTGAGGATGTGGTGTGAAGGGAACCCTTATACATTATTGCTGGAAATGTAAATTAGTACAGTCATTACGGAAAACAGTCTAGAGGCTCCTCAAAAAATGAAAAATAGAACTACCATATGATCCAGCAATCCCACTACTGGGTATATTTCTAAAGTAAATGAAATCAGTATGTCAAAAAGAGATCTGTACTCTCATGTTTATTGCAGCAATCTTCACAAGAGCCAAGACACGGAATCAACCTAATGACCACCAACAGACAAATGGATTTTTTTTAATGTGGATTATATATATATATAATGGAATACTATTAAAAAAATGAAATGCTGCCCTTTGCAACAACATGGATGAAACTGGAGGACATTAAGTGAAATAAGCCAGGCACAGAAAGATAAATATCACATGATCTCATTCATATATGGAATCTAAAAAAAATGTTATCTCATAGAAGTAGAGTAAAATGGTGGTTACCAGAGATTGGGATGGTTACAGGGGAATGGGGAGAAGTTGGTCAAAGGATACATAATTGGAGTTAGATTATAGGAATAAATTTAAAGAGATATATTGTATAGCTAAGTGACTATATATTAATGATGATATATCATATTCCTGAAAATATAGAGGGGATGTTAAGTGCTTTCACCACAAAAATAACTATGCGAGGTAATGCATTTCTCAATCACCTGTATTTAAGCATTCCACAGTGTATATAAGCATTATGTTGTACACAATAAATACAATGCTATCTGTCAATTAGAAAAAAATTTTAAAGAGAAAATAGTGAAGGTGAAACTACAAGCATACGTAAGGAAAGCGGTCATGAGGGAAAGGATGACGGTGTCCCAGAGGAAGCGATGCTGCCAACACTTCTTATTAAAGGAATTCTCATCAAAATTTCACAACACATGAAAGAGCAAAGTATGAAGTGTTGAAAGCAGATCCAAATAAGTTTCTAAGGAAAAGAGTATAACAATAGGCCACAGCATAGAAAGATGCTTAACTTTCTCGTTATATGATGACAACAAAGCAAGCACTGTTAAAATTACTTTTGATAAGATTTTTACAAAGAAATAAAAACATTTAATTTTTAATGTTTCTAATGTTTTAAATAGCAGTGTACTAAATAAATATTAGTTTTATAGTCTTAAAAACTTTTTTTCCTATACACTTAAAACCAACAGTAAGAGAGTTTTTAATGTTTTGACAACAATTTCTAATAGTCATGGGACAATCATAAATCTTCCCATTTGTTATTAAGATTCCTTTGCATGGTTTCAGCTTGCACAGCCATTTACCATACCTGCACTACTGTGCAAAGCAAGGATTACTTGCAATAGCAATTAAAAATTCTTTTTTTCTAAACACCAATAGCTAAAAGGAATCTGTGGTTATCACTGGAGGTTTATTTCCAAACTGGGAAGAAAGGGAAGAGGTTTACTCGTGCATTTTGCTTTCATTACACTGTCCCTAATAATGTTCAATGTTAATATTTCAGCACAAAATAACATATTCCCAATTTAATTCCCACATTTTCTTCCCAGATACTTAATCTAAATGATGTGCAGGTTCTGATTCTCTTCCTTCCTGTACAGAACTCAAGTAACTTACACTTCTGGTAACAAAGTTGTATATTGTTCTCACATGAGTGCAGATGTCTACATCACCCAGGAAACCAGAGACGCAGTTCTAAAAGGAGCTCTCGAGGACTTACAATTGACTGAGTTCCATGGGATCCCGGTACTCAGCTGTGCCAAGAGAGCTCTATGTACACACTTTTAAGCCCAATCACGGTTGTGGAAAGACTGGAAGAGCTTTGGCCAATTTGAGGGGGAAAAAAGAGCTCAGAGGGATTTGATGGAATCTTTTTCTCAAATTTGCAGATTGTCTAAATTAAACTTGCCAATCAAAGTATGAACACAGATTGTCGCTTGTTTATTCAGAGACTTACAATGGCCTAAAAGAGAGAGTGATTGCCAGGGGGACAGAGTGGCTAGAACAGAACAAGAAGTCCCCATTCTACAATACTTTTTATTCCAAACAGTGTTATTTGGAACTCTGAATACATTTTTTTCTACACTTAGTGTTAGGTATCGTGGACAGGCCAGCCCACAGAAACCTATTTAACCCAAGGCACAGCTTAACTGTAGTGCTAATTGTTATATGGCCATAACCCTTCATTTTTCTAACGATCATGAATTCAACAAGCTCAAAACAGGGACTATAGCTACAATGCTGGAAAGGTATAGAAAGTCTACAGAAACTGTCCTTAACTTACATTATTTTGATTAGAAAACCCGGATAAACAATGAAAATATAAATTGTAATTCCACTACCCACAGATAATTATGTTTAATATTTTGATGCATATTATCTGAAACTTGTTTCTTACATATATGTGTATGAATGTGTGCAATGTTATGTTTTAAAAAAATTATACTACGTATTTTGTTTTAAAACCTGTTTTTCTTTGCTTATATTACAGATATAGGAAGAAATACATTATAACTGTTAGTGGCTTTATTATACAAGTAAATCATAACTTGTAAATCAAACTTTATTTGGGGCCTTGCGATGGTCAGAATGTTTGTGTGCCCCCCAAATTCATATTCTGAAACCCTAACTCCCAAGGTGATGGAATTAAAAGATGGGGCTTTTTGCCCACATGATTTCAGCTAGTGGCCTTATACAAGGCCCCAGAGAGCTGCTCTTGCCCCTTCCACCATGTACGGACACAGCAAGAAGGCACCGTCCACGAAGTGTGCCCTCACCAAACACTGAATTTGCCAAAGCTTTCATCTTAAATGTCCCAGTCTCCAGAACTATGAGAAATAAATTTCTTTTGCTTACTTGTATAAACTACCCAGTTTATGGTACTTTGTTACAGCAGCTTTAATGGACGAAGACAGGCATTTAGGTTGTTTCCTTCTTTTTTTATTATAAGTATACATATAGGTATATCAATAAATATCAATCTTCTTATATTTGTTTCCTTTGGGTACATTTCTAAAATTAAAATGTTAGTAAAAAAAAATGTCGTATTTAATGATTTCGATATATAACTTCAGAAGAACGCCTTTTAGAAAAACTGTATTATCTGGTATTCAATCACATCTTATGTTTGCCCAGTTCCCCACATCACTGTCAACTCATTTGTGTGTGTGTGTGTGTGTGTGTGTGTGTCCTTTTTGAGACCAGCCGCACCGTGCTCAGCCAGTGAGAGCTGTGAGTGCACAGGTCATCCCTATATAGGATCCGAAACCGCGGCGGGAGCGCTGCTGCACTCCCAGCACCACACTCTCCCGAGTGCGCCACGGGCTCGGCCCATCAACTCATTTTTTAAACTTTACAAAATCACTAAGCTGATAGGCAAATAATGACATCTCATTTGTTTTCAGTTGCAGCCTTTACTGCTGCTGAGACTGAACATTTACCACATTTCCTAGCCATTTGTATTTCTTCACTTACAAGTTTTTTTAATCCTGTCCTTTGCATTAGAACTTTGATTTTTTATTAATTGATAAGATATCTTTATATTAAAACCAGTGACACATATATGCTACAAATGCTTTTCCTGTTTTATAAATTGTGTTTTAATTTTGGGGAGTATTATTTTTATGATAAAACATTATTTATTTCATGAACTCTCTTACTCATTTAAAAAAATTAGTTTCAACATTTGGTGCCATAATGAGAATGGCCTTCTCCACCTCAAAAAACATAAATATTATCTACCTTTTTGTGTATTATTGTATGGTTTTACTTTAAATGTTTTATGTTTTTACATCAAAATTACATGTTTTTACATTTAAATCTTATTTTGGGGGATAAGGTGTCAGGTGGAAGTCTAATTTATTTTTGCTTAAGTAATTAAACAGTTGTTCCTACATTATTTATTATTATCATACAATTAATTTTTTATTTTGAATAATTTTTTTTTTACTTCTAGGAATTTCCATTTGTAGACTTTCTATTGCTCTCCTGAAATTTTCCAATTTCTTCCTATTACACCCACCATTTTTAGCAACTCATTAACATTAATCATAGCTATGTTAAAGTTCTTGTCTGCTAATGTCATCATCTGGGTGATCTGTTGTTCTGTTTCTATTAATCATATTTTTCTCCTGGCTATGACTCATACTTTTCTGTTTCTTCATACATCTAGAAATTTTTTTGTGTCTACTAAACATTGTAGGTGATACACTGTAGAGATTTTTTAGCAACTCATTTTGAGGTGGGTTTTTTGTTGTTTTTTGCTTTCCTGTAAAATGCAAGTGAACCTGGCATTACTTAATACAATATGTTTACTTGGGTTTATTTCTGAACTATGTTGCCCTGTTAACCTATTTGCCCACTTGGCTTCTAGTATAAAACTCTGCTTCCTTTCTCTGAAGAGTATAGATTTTTGTTCATCAGGCAATTAATTTAGTGGCAGATAACCTTGATAGTGTGGAGGTGTGGTTTCAGGCTTTGTTAAAATAGGTCCATTTTGATTCTTTTCTCACACCAAGACATGGTTATTGTTCCTAAACTATGGCCCTCCAGGTTCTATGGAAAGCCTAAAGTGTTTTCCAAATACCATTAAGTTGGTGGGAATCAAACTCCTAACTCTATATTCCCAGCATCCAGACAGCTGCTAAGATCTTTGTGCCCCTCTTTTTAGCCTTCCAGCTGCTGTTTCCCCCCTGGGTGCCTTGGAGTTTTGCTGTACTTATGTGCAGTTCTGGAGTCAGCCAAGGACTGGAGAAGAGTTTGTCCATAGTTTGGAGCTCCCCCTTGTGTCTGTCTCCTTCCTGAGATCTCCCACCCTCAGTTTCTAGCAACATGGGCACATGTACCAGAAAGAAAGGAGCCATGTGTTCAGCTAACTGGTGGTCATCTTTAACTTTTAACTACATTTTAACAGATATTTCTCTATCAAGGTAAAAAATAAACAACATTTATGTATATATACATGTAAAGTGAAAGATTAATACACTTTTACTTCCTCTTCCTCCCATCTCCAAGTTTTTGTTGAAATAATGTCTTTTTTTAAAAAATCCAGGTTATCATTATTTTTATTTTCTTTTCAGATATCACATATTTTATAAATCAAAAAATTGTATTTTTGACATTAAATTAAGTTGTGTTAACATTAAGCCCCACTTCCCCCATTTCTTATTAAAAATTACATTCTTCTTTGTACACTAATTCAGTAAAGATAAATAGATAAAATACTTTTTAAGGTGTTACTTGTCTACAAATGTCTCTGTGCTGCTCCTGCAATGAGCTATGGCTTATCAGGGAATATGATTTTTCCTGCCATAATTCTTACATTTCTTCCATGTCTGTTAGAATTTAGTTTTATAAAAGTTATAACAACAGCATGTGGCCAGGTGGCTATTACATTTATATATTTAGGAAACAGTTTTATATATTTCTTATTATGCCTATGCTCATTTGATTTTCTGGCTCTATCCTCCGTGTTGTTTATGCCCCTTTATTTTCTTCCTCTGTGCTCTCTGATAATTTCTTAAGCTGGTCTTGCAATTCGCTGATCCAGTGTTCTGTGATATCTAATATGATGTTCAATGACTCCATTGTTTTTTGAATTCAGTAATCAGTGAGTCACCTAAAATAAATCTTTCCTAATTTCCAGTTTCTCTGTTTATATAAATGCCAGGTCACCTTGAATCTTGATGAGTAGAAGCATTAGGTTGTTTAAAAACTTAGTCATTTTTCTTGAACAAGTCAATTCCACAGGGGCCATGTCGTCTGACTTGTCTTTGCCCTTTGAATTACTGAATCATTTCCTACATACAGTGGTTTTAATATATTACAAATCATTAGAAAGATGGGCTTCTCCACTGTTGGAGATATGTCTGTGCCTTTCCTTAGACAAGTTGGGGAAAGGGAAACATTGATATTTTCTATAGCTTTTGCCTATGTAGTATAAAAGGAACTTTAACTAAATAGCAAGGGATAGCTGTGAAGAAAACATTTTTTTATTTTGTTGATAATATTAGTTTAGCATCTCCAAGCTATCTGGGGCTGTAGCCCTCCTTCTCATAAAAGGATCCTTTCCAAGTGAAGCCAAGTAGTGTGACTGCCCTCGCTAGTTGGTTTTTGTATGTTTGTTTGTTTGTTTGTTTGGTAATTATTCATTTTATCAATATTTATTAACTTGCTGAAAAATTTACTAATGTTAGCTATTAAATCATTCTCTGACATACCAGACAAATTAGGCATTTTTCAAAGTATGCTTAAAGAACTGTTTTAGAAAAAAGTTGTTGAACTCAGAGGTCTATGGAAAACAGTTTGGCATAGATTTTTAACTAACATTCAGACAAATTGATAGATAAATTTGATAGCATGACTTGTTAAATTGCTCACTTAATCTTTGTTGGTTAATCAGATGATAGTAATGAGAATAAGACATGCTTTTCCTCAAAAAAGGGGGGCAATAAAAGGAATCCTTTTGGTAAACGAACTGTTCTGTATCTTGTCTGTGATGGGAATACACAAACCTACACAAATGGTAAAATTGTATAAAACTAAATACACACACACACACAAATTAGTACAAGTAAAACTGGGGAAATCTGGTAAGATTGGTAGTGTCAATGTCAATATCCTAACTGTGATATTGTACTACAGTTTTGCAAAATCTTACTTTTGTTGAAAACTAGGGAAAAGGTACACAGGGTCTTTATGTCTACTTATAACTACATCTGAATTTACAGTCATTGCAATAAAAATTTCAGTTAAAGAAAAGAAATATTAATTTGAGCCATGTGAAACTATATAACTACATACTATATAACAAGATACTGGGGATATAGCAATGAAATAAAATAAATCCATTTCCGTGGCCTCATGAAGCTCACAATCTTGAAGGGAAAATAGAAATTAAACAAATAACTACCTAATTGTTGTTACAGTGAACACAGCAAAGGAAAGTTATAGTATACATTAAAAGCATTTTAAATTCTATTTTCCTCGGTCTAGGGGGTCAGGAAGGCTTTCTTTAGGGACGTGATACTTAAGGTGAGACCTGAAAGATGAAGAGCATCAGTGTTGAAGGAGCATGTGTATTTGATCATGTGAATGGAATATAATAAGCAAGGCGGAGAATGACGCAAGGGCTAGCTATAGAAGTAGGCAGGGTCTAGATGTTTACATTATTCCAGGAGCAATGGGATTTTACATTATTCCAAGAGCAATTTTAAAGAGGGAATGACCCATTAGTCTTGTGTTTGCTGGTACTATATGAATCATGATAGAGCAGAATTATGACCCCTACTCCCTTGCTGGGTGCCCATGACTCTCTTACTTCCAACCATTGCCATTCTGAGCTAGGGGAGACTATGTGATTACTACCAGGGATAACATTTACTTATGGCCAAGCAGGCTTTTCCTAAACATGTATGCTATTGTGGGCTGTATATTTTCCTCAATCTGGCCCTCTCTGTACCACTTCTTGAAGATATATGGTTTATTCACAGTAAGCTTTCCTATTTTCCAGCTCCTATTCAGACGTTTTTATATTTCTTTTATTATTTCAATGACAATTAGTTGAGGGGGGAGAGTACTTAAATATATGGTACTTAAATCACCATCTTGAGTTAAAATAACTTGCTCACAGACAATATATTACTTTTTGGACATAATAATCTCGTTATCTGGTAGTTAACTGGTTCCACATTCCACCACAGGCTGACTAGAAGTAGCAAATTTGAAAGGGATGAGGTTTCTGGGAGTTTACTTTATATTTATTATATGCAGATATACTTGCACAATGCAAAATGATATAACAAACTTTATTCATTGCAACATTGTAAAAGCAAAAATTGGAAACAACCTAAATATTCATTAATAGGGGGAATTATTCCACACTCATACAATGGAATACTATCCAGCTATTTGAAGAGAATCCCTCTACATACTGATCTGGAATGATCTCTAGGATCAGATATTCAGGATCAGATTCAGTGAAAAACTCAAGATTCAGAACAGTGTAAGAAAAGAGATGAGGAAATAGTCATTCACATTAGTATTTGATTATATTTTCATAAAGAAATATAATTACAACTCACAAAATATATAAAATATATAAAATATATATTACATTATAATTCATAAAATATAATTGATTATATTTTCATACATACACACACACAAAAGAATAAAATTTATTTATAGGGATGAGAAAATAGGGGTAGAAGTCCAAAGTCTTTCTGGTGGTGGCAACAATGACCCAGCGGTCTCACATTGCAAGATGGTGGAAGCAGAGAGGAGAGAGGGGGAGAGAGAGAGAGAGAGAGAGAGAACCACCTCCTCATTCACTCTCCTTTTAAAGCCCCCAGAACAATGCCTCTGACTGCTATTATTAATCCATTCACTGCTGCATGGTCCTATAATCTAATCACCTCTTCAAGGCTCCACCTTTCGATTACCATAATAGGATTTCCCACCCTCTTAACAGTCACAGTGGGAGCTAAGTTTTTAATACACAAAACTTGAGGGACACAATTCAAGCTTCAGTGAGTTTTGGGGGGACATAATTCAATCCACTACATCTGGGATTTTTTCTAATGCACCGGCTCTTCATTAAAGTAATTATGCCTGTTGGTACTTGCATCCCACACAGGTTTCAGAAAAGCAACCAGGTTAGGCAAAGAAAAACCAGAGAAGCAATCTAAGTGATAAATACACTTAAAACATAACAAGTGTATCAATTTCTGGCCACATGTTCCTAAATAAAGGTCTTTAATATATATGTTTTATTACCACCTATGTTAAGTTTTACATATCATGATGAAATTTCCAAACAGTCACATTCTTAAAAAACAATCTTCTCCAGATGGCCAGGTGAAATGCTAAGATGTAAAGTCCTACCTTGGTTCCAAACTGTATAAATTAAAGGAATATTGATTTTAAAATACTTGTAGAGTAAATAATTGAAGCTTTAGCCCACACTGCCACTGGCATTGTTAGAAGTTTTGTCTTCATAATGGTCTTCCAAGCAGGCACTTAAACAGTCAAGCCCATTAGCTGTTTATATAGATCAACTTTGTCAACTTATTGGCAGATTTCTTTAAGCAAAGATCTCTTTCTTGAGTCTGATTACTTGCTCTGCACAGCGATGACAAAGTGTACCATATTACACAAACATTTATTTAAAGTAGCTGTAAACAGCTGCCTACAAGATGAATTCAGGTGCAAAAGTGGCACAGTTTTCTCACAGCCTCTTATTTTTCTGATGTGTACACTAATCTACAGTCAAAAACAGAGCACTCATTGGAGAAATGGCAGGACATGAATTCACTGGTATTAATTGCCTTACTACCGAGAACACCAGCACGTTTTTCATTAAGCTGAAAATAATCTTCATTGTATAAAACACTCATTCAGAAAATGATATTCCAAACAACAAAAAAACTGAAACACAACATTACAATTTTGCAGGAGAAATTGTTACAGCATATCCTTGCAAAAATATTTGCAGATTTAAGTTGAAATCACTTATGAGTGAAAATAATGAGAGCATATCAATGAATACAAGATATGGGCATTATTTCACATTATTTAGCATTAAAAAATAGCTCTTTTGTGATAGAAACTTTCTCAGGATGGTCTTTGCAAGGGACTGAATGTTTGTATCCCCCCAAAACTCATATTGAAATCCTAACCTGCACAGTGATTGTCTTAGGAGGTAATGGTCTTAGGAGCCTCTTATTTGGTTTTAGGAGGTGATGATCTTAGGAGCCTTTTATTTGGTTTTAGGAGGCAATGGTCTTAGGAGGTCTTAGGGCCTTTGAGAGGTAATGAGGTGGTGGGGGTGGAACCCACATAAACAGGATTAGTGCCCTTATAAATGAGACTCTAGAGAGTTCTCTGACCCTCTTTCTGCCATGTGAGGGTACAAGGAGAAGTCTCCAGTGTGCAACCTGGAAAAGGGCTGTCACCAGAACCTGACCATGGTGACACTTGGATCTTGGACTTCCAGCCTCCAGAACTGTGAGAAATAAATTTCTGTTGTTTATAAGCCACCCAGTCTATAGTACTTTGTTATTACAGCTTGAACTGACTAATACAATGGTTATTTTTAAAAGAACATAGGGCTAGAAATAAAACACCCAGCAGGGTGTCTGACACGCAGCAAGTTAATAAGTGTTCATTGAATCAAAATTTGAATTGGGTTCTGAATCTGCCACTCACCACTTTGTGATTTCACATATTTTGCATCTCTGTCACACAAGCTTTCTCATCTAATGTAATGCTACCTGCCTCATAGAATAACATGTCACTATGTATATAAACACTTAACTGGTTTAAGGGGGACAATTATCACAAAATTTTACTATCTGCTTCACTTAGAAATTACAGTCTTATTTTGAGACATCAAAGACCATGTTGTAACAAGCCCAATATTCAGCTATTTGTTTAAATTTACATGCTTGTGTAGACAAAACATTAACATAATTGATAGGATTCCACCATTTGGCATTATGTAGATAGAATTAAAAACAAGCTGAATTCTGTAATTTTCTGTTTATCCCAACAATCTCAAGCTCCAAACAACAAAGAATTTCCACATAATCAGTTCAGCCCTGCTAGCACCTGAGCAGAATATTAGAAATAGGAATAGAGCTAGTGCTTCTGCTGGGATTGAGCTACACCAGTGATGGGTTCTCTGCACCCACTGCACACCAAACTGAGTCTTCCCTCTCTATTCAGTTCTTCCTCGTGGCTTTGTCTAGATTTGCTGAGTGTTTTTCAGATTCTACTTACTACTTCAATTAGTGCCTACCCAGAGCCCTGGTTTTCTTAATTGGGGCCCTGATGCCCTGCCTGATTCTTGCTAATATCCTCCTAGCAAAACGTAGATTCGATTCTCTCTATCCATCTCCCCCTGCTCTGCATTCAGTCATGCACAGGCAGTGGCTGGAGACTGATTCACCCTGAACTAACCTTCAGAGAGTTATAATATCGCCACCTGCCTTACTATTCATTAATCGATCCATTAATCATTCCAAAGTCACTTTCAGTGGTTGGTCTTGAGTTCTATTGCACTGATAAAATTGAAGCAATTAGGGCCGACCCGGTGGCACACTGCTACAGTGCGCCGCTTGGGAGCGCGGCGGCGCTCTCGCCGAGGGTTCGGATCCCACATACAGACCGGTTCCCGCTCACTGGCTGAGCGAGGTGTGGGCGCAACACCGAGGGTTGCGGTCCCGTTGCCGGTCCCGGTCCGGTACGGGTGTGACACTGAGGGTTGCGATCCATTGCCGGACACGAAAAAAGACAAAAAAGGAAAAAAAAAAATTGAAGCAATTAGAAGAGAACTTCCAGACCCTACTTGCATCTACATTCACATGCTCTGCTATCGTGTTTGTTACTAGAGATGATCTATCCCTGCGCCCATCTAAACCAGGCCATCCACCTGAGCCCTGTGTTCCATCCCTTCTCCTCACTCAGGGGCATCATTCTAGCAATTCTGTCTGTCTTACATCAACACACATTTTCTCTACTAGTCTATTAGCATACAAATGCATAGTTATATCTTCCATATTTTAAAAAACAAAGAAAAGAAAAAGAAAAAACTTCTATCACTTTGCTTTCTATATAAGAAAAGAAAAAAAAAGAAACACAGAAAAGACTTCTTTTACTATACTCTCAACATTCAATACTTCACTTCTGACACCTGATATGTGGGGGTTTTCCCCACACATCAATTCAGTTCTCCCACAGAAACCAACTGTGTGTCCTTCAATTTAACTCAATTCTGGCACTAACTATCTGGAGACAGCATCAGATCCCGCAGGTTAAAGGGTTCAGTCCCACAAAACTCCTGTCCACTTCAGACAACAAGAGCAAGCAGTAGGTCTCTGGATTGTGCACATCTTCTGTCCAACTTGGCTACAAATAGGAGGTTCCCCTGTCCCCCTTCTCTGATTCAGTCATTTGCTAGAGTGGCTCACGTAACTCAAGAAAACAGCTTACTTACTAGATACCAATTCATTACAAAAGATATAACTCAGTAATAGCCAGATGGAAAAGATGCACAGGATAAGGTATGGGGGAAAGAAAGTATGCCCTTTCTTTATGTCCACCATCCTCCAAGGACCTCCGGGTGTTCAACAGTCTGGAAGCTCTATGATCCATGTAGTTCGGGGATGTTTATGGAGTGTTCATCATGTAGGCATGATCAATGATGAATTCAGTCTCCGGCTCTTTTCCTTTCCCTGGAAGATGGGGGAGGGGTGGTGTGGAGCTGAAAGTTTCAAGCTTCTAATCATGGCTTGATCTTTCCACTGACCAGCCCCCATCTAGGGACCCAACAAGAGTCACCTCATTAGGACAAAAGATATTCCTATCACCCAGGACATCCCAAGAGATTAGGAGCTCTGTGTCAGGAACCAGGAATGAAGACCAAAAAATATATATGTTTTTATTGTAAATCACAATATCACACTTTCCTAGAGCAAAATGCCTTCAAAGCATGGTCTACATTCACTGTCTCCAATTGTCTTCCTCCCATCCTCTCTTAAACCCACTTTAATGTGTCTTTTATGCTCAACTTCACCAAAACCACCTTACTTAGGTCACCTATGACTACCATTGCCAATGATCATGTCTCAATCCTCATCCTCCTTGGCCTATGGGCAGTATTTGACATGTGGAGCATGCTTGGGTTGATGCACTTGTCAACTCTACTCTTCCAGTGGAAGAGTCATCCTTCATCTCTAATACCCAATCCAGGAGACCACTTGGCATTGCCTGTAAAATATTTCTGGGATCTGACCACATTTACCATCTCCAACACTAACACCCAGCTGGAGTCACCATCGCCTCTCTTTGGATTATTGTATTGGTATTCTAACTAGACTTTGTTTCCATCCTTGTGACTTTGCAGTGTTTTTTCAACATATCAGCCAAAGCACTCCCTTTTAAATTTAGGTAAGATCATGCCTGTCTGTTCAAAATCTTCCAAAGGCTTCCCACTTACAAGGACAGGCAGATGTGGTTGCCCATTCTCTCCCCTGAGACATTCCCCTCATTTGTTCTGCTCCAGCACATGGGCTTGTTGTTTTTTAAAACATGCTTCCAGAAGGCCCCCTCTTCCCTTGTGGTGCACCTCCTCTTATTGCTTACTCTGCCTCCAAGTTTTCTGTGGGTATATCTGCTTAGAGGAATCTAAAGGATGTAGAACCCCAGCTGCAAGAGAGTCTCAACATGTAGTTTGTAGCTGACCAGCTTCTGTAACACAGGGAGGCCATCCATATAGAAACGGGACAGAATGGTGCTGAGTAGGCCAATCTGGTTGATATTCAACAGGAATGGAAAGATAACTAGAGTTTAGTGGAGAGAAAAGGTAGTAGAAATCAACCATAGTTTACTTTGCATCAATGCAAGAAAACAGAGGCTGTCTTTGGATACAAAATTAAATAAAATAGCATACATATATTGCAAACAATAAAACATAAGTTTTACTTTTCTGCTTGTAATAGATACCTGTTAAAGGAAAGAGATTTTAGATCCCAGACAACTATAACATCTATAAGAAAAAAAAAATTCTTTTTGCATGAGTAACATAAAATTTCCAGATTGTTTTCAGGTCACAAGTAAAATAGATTATCTCATATAAACCAGCTATTTATTAGTTATGCATGATAGATTGAATAGTATAATGGATGCATCTTATGTGAGCTATATAAGCAGAACTCTACACTTAATAGGTTCTTCATAAATTTATACACTGGTCTGTCACCATTCACGAAGTAATTTTCCATTTCAAGATCTCACAGAATTTTAAGAACTTTCTCTGATGAAAATTTTTTTGTGCGTACTTGCATCAGAGTATGTAGTGAAAAGATTCACAATGACCAGCTCAAGGCCACATGCACAGGTGCAGATAAATTCTAAGAACTTGGTTTCTCCAGTCATAAGATTATTGTGATTCTGCTTTAAATTGAAAGTTTGTGGTTGTTCAAAACAAGGTACAAGAAGAGCATATTAATGAGAGTGGGAAACATATTTTGTATTTTATTCATTTCTGCATGACAAGTTTTATAGTTCAGTGATTTCAGCATCCAACAGTGACATCAAAATACTGACTTGATATTACTTTCTGCTATTGCTGCGTTTCTTCCCCAGTGCCACACTAGTCATGAGAGTGGGAAACATATTTTGTATTTTATTCATTTCTGCATGACAAGTTTTATAGTTCAGTGATTTCAGCATCCAACAGTGACATCGAAATACTGACTTGATATTACTTTCTGCTATTGCTGCGTTTCTTCCCCAGTGCCACACTAGTCCTCTGGGATTCTATTCAGTCACTGAAGGAACTGCCAACACAGCTCAAAAATGTTTCACTGCTGGATCATTTCCAAAGATTTTGTGTACCCTCCTTGGAAATACGTTTTCTTCCCTGTCAAGTATTTTCCACATGTTTCAGACCATCATTATCCACAATACTCTACCTCCAAGTCATTTTAAGCATTCTTTCTCCTGGGACCAGAAAAAATATCATAAGAATTTTTCCATTGTTTTCTATAGGATAGCATGGCAGCCCTTTTGCTGTACTTTCTTCCTAAATGTTATTTTTTCTATTATATTTTATATTATAACTTCTATAGCTTCCTAATTTATAGTTAATTGAATGAATACATACTGGTATTTATAATGGGGAAATTAAAGAGAATTGCTTTGATTGCTTTGTTGAAGAAAAGACCCCCCTAAATAAAGATGATAAATTCTTAATCTCAAGATTGGCTCTATAGCTTCCTAATTTATAGTTAATTGAATGAATACATACTGGTATTTATAATGGGGAAATTAAAGAGAATTGCTTTGATGGCTTTGTTGAAGAAAAGACCCCCCTAAATAAAGATGATAAATTCTTAATCTCAAGATTGGCNCGTTTCTTCCCCAGTGCCACACTAGTCCTCTGGGATTCTATTCAGTCACTGAAGGAACTGCCAACACAGCTCAAAAATGTTTCACTGCTGGATCATTTCCAAAGATTTTGTGTACCCTCCTTGGAAATACGTTTTCTTCCCTGTCAAGTATTTTCCACATGTTCCAGACCATCATTATCCACAATACTCTACCTCCAAGTCATTTTAAGCATTCTTTCTCCTGGGACCAGAAAAAATATCATAAGAATTTTTCCATTGTTTTCTATAGGATAGCATGGCAGCCCTTTTGCTGTACTTTCTTCCTAAATGTTATTTTTTCTATTATATTTTATATTATAACTTTTATAGCTTCCTAATTTATAGTTAATTGAATGAATACATACTGGTATTTATAATGGGGAAATTAAAGAGAATTGCTTTGATTGCTTTGTTGAAGAAAAGACCCCCCTAAATAAAGATGATAAATTCTTAATCTCAAGATTGGCTTCAGTCTGATATGCGAGTAATTTAAAAAGTATGTGAAAAAATATAATTAAAAGATAATATGAATCTTTCCATAAACTTTTCAAAGTACCCTCATAAGTAATACTCCAAGGAGCTTTCTCTGCTTTTTCACGTTTTGACAATAGCTGCTAACTATTAAGGAAATCAATTAACAAATATTTATTAGGCATTTACTAAAAGAGAATATTTTGGATATAAGAGATACAAATAATAATACTTTTTGTTATAAATTACATAACATATATGCTGTCCTTTAGTGTCTTAGTGCTAATTAGAAGTACAGCAACTAGAGAACAGAGAATAACAACAATTGGGACAGAGATGTGGATATAGAGAACATTTCTGGCTTTTTAAGGATCTGAAAGGTATAGATCTGGAGGACAGAGGTTTCTAGGTAATGGGAATGTGGTGACCAAACACTTAGACATCTGAAATTCAGGTGAAAGTTATCAGTTGTTCTGGTTGGTAAACAGGCCATTTTTTTACTAAAAACCTGATTGGTACAGCAGTTGTACAAATTAGACCTGAAAATTCAAGTTAAATACAGATCTAAGAGTGGTCTGAGTGAAAACTAAAAAAATTAGACATTATTTTTAGAGATATTATAAATCAAGATCACAAACTAGTGGTCTGTGGGCTTTACAAGCAGCAAATGTTTCCCACTTTTACGTCACCTGAAGGCATTTAGGTTTGTAACTCCTGCTGTGAATAGTGGAGAACTATTTAAAGCATTTTATATTTTAAGCAATATATGAAATATAGTAGTTTCAGAAGAGGAGTCTGGCTGAGGTGTTTAATAAGAAGCAGATAAGGAGATGAACTGGAATGAAGGAAATATACAAGAAGAAGGTAACAGCAATTTAAGGATGAAATGATAACGGTCTGAACCAGCATGGTGATGGTGACACAGAGGAAAGGGAAATTCCTGAGGGTATTTAATATTTTTTTACAAAGTATCTATGGAACATCAAGAATGGTGGTCAAACACAATAACAAAGGGAAATTCCTGAGGGTATTTAATATTTTTTTACAAAGTATCTATGGAACATCAAGAATTTTGGTCAAAAACAATAACAGTACTGACCTCATGTAGCTTATAATTTAGTGTGGGAGATAGACCGTAATCAAATAATAACACCAATACAAAATTGTAATATTATAAGTGCATTAAAGAGGAGAACATGTTTATAATTGAAAGCTTTGACTTAGATTAATGAGGGAAACTTCAAGTAACACTTGAACTTGGATCTGAAGGATGAGTTAGAATTAGTCAGATACAGAAAGAAGGTAGGAGGGTCTAGGCAGAAGACATAGCAAGTGAAAAACCCCTGTGGTGGGAGAAGGGTGGCAAGTAGTAGACAGTGAGAGAAGACCAGTGGGGCTGAGTGCAGTGAGTGAAGGAAGGGGACACATGGGAAAGATCAAGAAACGAAAGAGGCCAGACCATGCAAGGTCTTATTGAGGAGACTGGTCTTTATACTAAGAAAAACTGGAAGATTATTTGAAGGCTGTATGCAGTGAGATTATAGGACCAGACCTGCATTCTAGAAGAACATATTGGCTGTAGCAACAGAAAATAAATTTTGGGAAGTCATGGAGTAAGGTTCAGACCCAAACACCACTGGAAATACTAAAGTTTGAACATAGAGAAGATATGGGTGAAATAAGATATTTAGCACTTCCTAAAATATGTTTCAAAAAACACCAATGCAGAATGTCCTGATGGCAAAATGTTCCATGATCCAGTGACTTTGGGAAATGATGGGTATTCTCTCTCCCTCTGGGGGGTCTGCAGTGAATGTAGCTTATAAAAAGATAATTCTGTGAAAATATACAGCTAAAAAAATAAAATAAAGGATTTTTAACTTTATTAAACCCAGTATATCACAACTATATCTGACCTTGAAACTTACTGCATACAGAATACCCCTGGGGAAATACAGCTATAATCTGTTTTCTTACAGACTCAGAACTGGATTTTAGTAGATAACTCTGACCAGCTTTTCATATTGCCATTATAGAGAAATATTTTCTATTTACATTCTTAAGAACAATATTGGAGAGGAAAAAAACAAGAATAAAATTTAACCCATTAGGCTACTGCAAATATGTAAAGAAAAAATAATTTTAGAAACATAAGAAAACAATAAATAATAGAGATGGGTTTACTTATAAGGAACTATTATGGAGAAAAAGTAATTTTAATAAAACATATTTTGGAGACATCCGCATCATAACAGGCAGGTTCCGTGCCACAGAACCCCCAGCCCAGGCCAGTCTGCACTGCCCAGAGGCGCCCAGAGCCAACAGGCCCTTAGTCCTGGAGCCATCCCTGCTGGAATAAGCAGAGGCTGTGCCACAGGACCGCCAGCCCAGGACAGTCCACACCTCCCAGAGAGGCCCAAGAGCTGCCAGGCCCACAAGCCCTGAGCCACCTGCACTGGAACAGGGAGGCGCCGCACCATGGAATCCCCAGTCAGGCCAGTCTGCACCACCCAGAGAGGTCTGAGCCACTGGCCCACAGGCCTGGAGGCAGCCACACCAAATTGGAAGTCCCTACAGGATCCAAGCCAGACACCAGGATTGAACGAGTGAACTGTGAAACCTCCCTCCCACAATGACTAAACACCGAAGGAAAGATAGCAGAAATACGAAAAATCAAGAAAGTATGACACAATCAAAGGAAAATAATAACTCTCAAGCTCTAGATCCTATAGAACAGGAAGTCCTTGAAATGACTAACAAGGACTTTCAAGCAACAATTCTAAGGAAACTAAATGAGATACAAGAAAACTCAGTTAGACAACACAATGAAATGAGAAAAAGTATACAGGACCTGAAAGAAGAAATGTATGAAGAAATCAATGTCCTGAAAAAAGATTGTAGCAGAGCTTATGGAGCTGAAGGATTCATTCAACGATACAAAAAACACAACAGAGAGTCTAACCAGCAGGATAGAACAAGCAGAAGAAAGAATTTCTGACCCTGAGGACAGGTTGTTCAAAATAACACAGGCAGACAAAAAAAAAAGAAAAAAAGAAAAAAGCATTTAAAAACTAAAGAAAATCTAAGAAAGAAAACAGACAACATTAAATGCTCAAATATCAGAATCATGTGTATTGCAAAAGTGGAGGGAAAAGGAAATGGCATTAAATGCATATTTAATGAAATAATGGCAGAAAACTTCCCAGGTGTAGGGAAAGACACAGATCTTCAGATGCAGGAGGCTCAAAGATCCCAAAATACATTCAACCCAAAAATTTCCTCTCCAAGACACGTTATAGTCAAATTGGCAAAACTCAAAGACAAAGAGAGAATCTTAAAAGCTGTAAGAGAGAAGCCTCAAGTCACCTATAAGGGAGCCTCAATCAGACTAACATCAGACTTTTCATTGGAAACCTTAAAAGCCAGAAAAGAATAGGATGATATATTCAAAATACTAAAAGACAAAAATTGCCAGCCAAGAATACTTTACCCAGCAAGGCTATCCTTCTGAAATGAAGGAGAAACAATATATTTCTTAGGCAAACAAAAACTGCAGTTCACTACCACATGACCAGCCTCACAAGAAATTCTCAAGGGAGTACTGGGTTTGGTACCTGAAAAACAACCATCACTGCCATAAATACTCAAGAAAAAACAAAACCCACTAGTAAAATTAAAATGCTAACAATAAAGAGAAAAAAGTCTATCTACCACCCTGAGAAACCAACAAACACAGAAGACAAACAGTAAATCAGAATTAAGACATCCAAACAAAAATCAGTAAAACACTAGGAGTAAATCAATACCTTTCAATAATAACTGTTAATGTAGAAGGATTAAATTCCCCACTCAAAAGACACAGACTGACTGACTGGATTAAAAAGATGGACCCAACAATACGCTGCCTTCAAGAGACTCACCTCACCTGTAAAGACACACATAGACTAAGAGTGAAAGAGTGTAGAAATATATACCATGCTGATAGATATGAAAACAAGCTGGAGTAGCTATTCTTATATTAGATAAAATAGACTTTAAACCGAAAACCATAAAAAGAGATAAAGAAGGCCACTGTATAATGATAAAAGGATCTATCCATCGAGAAGACATAAAAATAATAAATAGATATACACCCAACATTAGAGCAGCCAGATGTATAAAGCAAACTCTATTAGACCTAAAGAATGAGATAGACACCAATACCATAATAGCAGAGGACCTGAACACCCCACTCTCAACATTGGACAGATCATCTAGGCAAAAAATCAACAGAGAAACACAAGATCTAAACAACACTTCAGATCAACTGCACTTGGCAGATATCTACAGAACATTCCATCCAACAACCTCAGAACATTCATTCTTCTCATCAGCACATAGAACATTCTCATTCTCCAGGATAGACCACATGTTAGGTCACAAATCAAGTCTCAACAAATTCAAAAAAATTGGAATCATTCCATGTATTTTTTCAGATCACAGTATTGAAAATGTGGTATATCTACACAATGCAATACTATTCTGCTATAGAAAAGAATGGAATGCTACCATTCACAGCAACATGGATGGACTTAGAGAAAATTATATTAAGTGAAATAAGCCAAGCACAGAAAGAGAAATACCACATGCTCTCACTTATCTGTGAGAGCTAAAAATAAATAAATAAATAAATAAATACACAAACAAACAAACAGTGTGAAATACCACATGCTCTCACTTATCTGTGAGAGCTAAAAATAAATAAATAAATAAATAAATAAATACACAAACAAACAAACAGGGGGGGGGTGAAGAAGACACAACAATTACAACCATTCCTTGAACATGTTGAGATAAGTGAACAGATATGATATTGATGGGGGAAGGGGTGAAAGGGAGGGGGGAAAGAGGAATTGGTAAAGGGACATGAAAATAAAGGACATTATATATTGATAAATTAAAATAAAAAACCAAAAAATAAGAAACAAACAAAATTTAATTTAATTTAAAAAATTAAAAACACATTTTTAAAATGTTATATATTACATACCTCTAGTAGTAAAAAATGAATATTGGAGCAATAACCAGCTTCTAAGATAGCCCTAATGATCCATATTCTGCTGTTTATGCCCTGGCTTAGAACTCTCCCGTATTGAATCAGGCTTGGCACTGCTGACCAATAGAATATAGTGGAAGTGACAGGATGAATTTCAAGGCTACGTTATAAAGGATACTGCAGCTTCCACCTGGGCTCTTGAGTTCTTCGGTTGCTTATTCTAGGGGAAACCAGCCGTTTTTCCATGAGGACACTAAAGCTGCCTGGTGGAGATTCCCAGGTGGAGGGAGCTCTGAGGCCCCTGACCAACAGCCAACATCAAATTGCCAGCCACATAAGTGAGCTGTCTTACAGCCAACCTTCCAGCCCCAAGCAAGCATTGAGATGACTATAGCCCCTGCCATCATATGACTGGAACTACACAAAAGACCCCAAGACAGAACTGCCTCGCTGAGCCCTTCCAAAATCCCTGACTTGCAGAAAACATGACAAATGATAAAAGATTAACTTTCATTTTAAGCCACTAAATTTTGGGGTGTTTCTAAAAGCAGCAGTAGATAACTAACATATAGATATTTTTAGAAAAAATAATTGTTCTGAATGATGTTTGTGTCAACATGTCACAGAGCTCTGTTTTGCCAATTAAGCATTATGGTTATGGAAGCACTGCATTGCTTTCCAAATAGCCTCCACTTATAATCTTCAGAAAGAAAGCTCCAAGGATATCGCCTGGTAATTTGCAGATTTTTTTTTCTTCTTAAATCCGATGATAAAACTCATAGAAACTGTCAGATAACATCCCAGATACTAATGTATAACCCTTCTTCTTTAGTAGAAGCAAATTGTCACAGAAATGTGTTTTTAGAAGACTGTCAAACCTCGAACAGGATAAGCCTTCTTTGATATTGAATATGACATAAAAGCTTTGAAAACTCTGCTAGCCACTCTGAATGAAGTGAAATTTTTCACAAGGTGAAGAGAATGAATCTCACACTTTGCAAGGTCTATTCCTTAATAACATCCACCAAACTCTTTCCACTCCTATTTTTTATATAGTCTACTCAATTAGGCGCAGTAATGGAGGCCTGGGATAGTACAAATGATTCATTTCCACGATCCTAACACTTCATTTTAGTTATTAGCTTCCACCTGGTTCCTTGCCTCTTACCTAAGGGTGCTTCTAATAGAGAAAAAGGCAGTCTTGGATTTTCCCTTCCTCTTTTTTCCCCATTGTCAACCACTTTAGGAAGCCTTCTTTGCACAAGTAGGATTGCTTCAAATCAGAAACATTTGGAGGAAAATGTGAGAAGAGATAGTAGCTACAGAGAACGTATAAGTAAAATCAGTCTTAAGATAACTAATATTTACCTACTTTAATTTTAAGTATACTCAGTTTTATTTATTCTAAAATCTTCTTTTCTAAGAAACTGAAATTTTTACATTAGTCATAATGTAGAAGAAAATATAAAGTTTCATATGTTTTATTTACTAAAAAAAAATCTTCAGCTTCCAGTTTCAGCTCCATGTAAAGCACTTGACTGGAAGCAGTCACTCTGGTTATTACAGCAAGAAAAAAGCTTAACAAACTGAAAAGAAAGGACTTTCTTAGACCCATCACAGAATTGAGGTTGCAGGGCCAACCACTACCCTGAAGTCTGGAGAGATGGGTGTACACAGAGAATCACAGATGAGATCAGTTTACTGGAACAGGAACTGCTAGAACCATAAACTGGCTGAAACACTTGAATGGTAACTTTGATGAATTGCTGGAGGTTGAGTGTAGACTAGCTCGACAGTGAGAATTCCTGGGGGCCCAGTTTTAGAGGAGCCCCATACATTTATTAGTTTTACCTCCAGGAACCCTATCAGGTTCTCACAGCAAAGATCCAAGAAAAATCCGCTCAAGTTTCTGGCAAGGGAAGGAGAAAAGTAACCATTTTGAAATATGTCCAGAGCTTTCTCCATATCAAAGGATGACTCTCCAAAGAAAAAGACATTAGAAGATCCTTTTCCTATCTGGGGGAAGGGCAATTGTCCAACTCCAGTTTCCTCTAGGCTTCAAGTCTCACCAAAGGGGAGAAAAAAAGGGCTAAGAAACAATTGTGAAAGTCACTGTCCAAGGACATATGCCCACTGAAAGACTGAGATTTAATCATAGCATTGTAGACCTTTCTCCTCTCCACACCTTACCACCACAGCAACAGGGCTCCAGCATAACAGTGGACTACAGATGAAGGGGCCACAAGAAACAGACTCTACTTAGCAGGAATTCTTAGGAAACACAAAGACAAAAGGAGAACAAAAACAAGGACACTAAAGGAAACTGAAGCCTCTGGTAGCTATGTAGCTATAGCAGTCTTTAAACATAGCCCAACTACTAACCAGATTAACATAAAACCTTATAACAAAAGCCATATACCTCAGTTTCTATTAGCTGATAAATCATGTTTGACTTCCAACAAAAAGTCATTAAGCATGTTAAAAGTAAAGAAAACATACAGTCAGCAGAGACAAAAAGAGCATCAGAACCAGACTCAGATATGACACAGATTTGGGAATTACCAGATAAGAAACTGAAAATCGCTATGATTAATATGTTAAGAGCTCTGCTAGAAAAAGTAAGCAATAGCAAGAACAATGTGCATGATATGGCTGTGTGAAATGGACAAAGTATCCTAAAATCCTTTACTGTTCTCCTCTCCCCCTTCCCTTCTAAGGTATCAACTTCATTCAGACTGCCCTGGGCCCTTTATTTCCTTAATTAGGACTGATGAGTAGAAAAAATTGGGAGGTCATTAGTAGGTGGCTTTATATTTTAAAAAGGCTTGGAAAACAGGATAATAAAACTAAGAATTTTTCACTTATTAAAAAAAACTAATAAGAGAGTAAAAAGGCAGATTGTGGAGTGGGAAAAGATATTTATAATATATATATCAAAAATATATATCCTGAATATATAAAGAACTCCTATGAATCAACAGGAAAAGGGCACAAAACCCAGCAGAAAGTTGGCAAAAATTTCCGAGCAAAGACTTTACAAAAGAGAATATCCAAAAAGCCAACAAAGATATGAAAAGGTGCTCAACTTCATCAGTCCTCACAGAAATGCAAATTAAAACCACAAAAAGGTTTCAATTCATGCCTGCTAGAGTGGTAAAAAGGAAAACAAACAAATAAACAAAAATGGAAGATAACTGTTGGTAAGGATGTAGAGCAATCAGAATGATCCCTTACTACTGCTGAGAAAGTGAGTTTGTACAACCATTTTGAGCTCTTTGGCAGGATCTACTAAAGCTGCCTGCGATGGGAGGAAGGAGCTAAAGCAGCTGGGTTTGGATCCATGCACTGCCCTCACAAGGGGAGGCTCTTGGAAGATGAAAGGCTCTTTGGACCATCCAGTCTAATCTTCTTAACCGGATCTCCAGATAAACAGAGTAATGATATTTGCTAGGAAGAAGTGACTTTACCTCCGAAATGACCTTGTCAGGATGTCCTGGTTAAGGATTACCTGTAGAAGAAGAACCCAAGATACATATGAAATGGCTCTCTGGAGCTTGTTACCTAAGCCACACAGCTCTCTGACTTCACAATTTAAATTCTCCTGCTGTGTGAAGTGATGCTGCAGACCTAACACAGAGATCTTGTAGTGGATTGAATTATGTGCCCCACCAAAACTCCCTGAAGCTTGAATAATGTCCCCCAAGTTTTATGTATTAGAAACTTGGCCCCCACAGTGACTGTTAAGAAGGTGGGAAATCCTATTATGGTAATTGAAAGGTGGAGTCTTGAAGAGGTGATTGGATTATAGGACCATGCAGTAGTGAATGGATTAAAAATGGTGGTCAGGGACATGGTTCTGAGGACTTTAAAAGAAGGGGAGAGTCTGTCTTTCTCTCTCTGCTCTCTCTGCTTCCACCATCTTGCAGTGTGAGACCCTGGGTCACTGTCGCCACCACCAGATGGACTTTGGACTTCCCAGCCTCAGAAACTGTAAGCAATAAATTTTGTTTTCTTTATAAATCACCCAGTTTCAAGTATTTTGTTATGAACAGCAGAACTGGACTAATATAGATCTCATCTATGAGTATTTTTCTGGGCCAGAAAAATATGTCTGATAGGCAAAGAGGAGACCTGGGAAACCACCCTCAATGCCCCTAACTTCTCTCTGCTTTTGCTGAAGCTTTTGACTGTTTTCAAATTGAAATTACTTAGTAAAGCTTGCTAAGGTATAAGATCTCTGATTTATGGGAGTCCATTTGATAATTCATCGTGGGTGTTAGTTTCTGCAAGTAGGTATGCAGTAAGACCCGACTACTCCACTCTTAGGTAAATGCCAAACAGAAATCATTCACGTGTTCAGCTAAGACATGGAACTGTTATATTCACAGCAGCACTACTCCTAATGGCCTCAAACGGAAAAAATATCAAATGCTCATGAAGAATGGACAAATTGTGGTATATTCACACAGTGGAATTCTATTCAAGAATTAATAACTTCGGCTACATGTATCAGTATGAATACACCTCACAAACATAATTTTGATTGAATTAGGCCAGGCTCAAGGAGTACTGTATGTTTCTATTTATATAAAACTCAAAAACAGCAAAATCAATCCAAACTGTTAAAATTCAGGTAATGTTTCCCTTGCTGGGGGCAAGTAGTACTGAAGGAGAACATGGGAGGGCTTCTGGGTCATGTTCTGTTTCTTGATCAAGGTGCTGGTAAGTTTGGCTTTTAAAAATGTATTGAGCGGTACACAGTATGTGAACTAGTGTTTATAGAAAGTAAGGACTCACTGGGGTAAGTCCATAAAGGGGCTTTGAAGGGTAGACGATTAAGAGAAGTTTTAGGAAGTTTTACTAGACACTGATTCATAGAATTCTCCCATTGCTGCCTCTTCAAGAGGCTTTTGAAGAGATTTAAATGACTTTCAATAATTTTTAAAGGCAGCTTGTTTATTCAGTGATACAAAACGTGGAGGTAAGTGATGAGATGGGACAAAGACATACTTAGATTAAAACTGAAAAAAAAAAACTTGTCAGATGCAAACTTTGGAGATAGTAAGTCATCTAATTGTTACTAGTTCTAATACTTTGTATTTGGTTTAAGAAAATAGCCTTGCATAGAGTTTTAATGAAAAATTAATACTGTCATATTTTAGAAAGTTTTTGTTGTTAAAAATATCAGGTAACGGAGGTTTTGGTGATGGGACTCAATAACTAACTACATTGTATATTGACAAAATAAAAATAAAAATAAAATAAAATAAAAATAAATAAATAAAATGCATTCTGAGAAGGAGACCATAGGCGTCACCAGCCTTGTTCACAGCACAAAGAAGGAGACCATAGGCGTCACCAGCCTTGTCCACAGCACAAAAAGGTTAAGAACCTGGCCAGAGGCAATGCAGCACATCGAAAAAGAAGTCATAAATATTAGATAACTTGGGTCCAAGTCCTGGCTCGAATGCTTAATTGCTGTGAAAACAAGGCTGTTTACTTATCCTTTCTGAGCCTCAGTTTCCTCATCTGTAAAATAAAGCCATTGTGAGAATAAAACAATTTACACGAAAAAAAAAAAATATCAGGTAAGGCTGGCTGGTTAACTCAGTTGGTTAGAGTGCAGTGTTAGTAACACCAAGGTCAAGGGTTTGGATCCCCGTACCAGACAGCTGCAAAAAAAAAAAAAAAAATCAAGTAAAATCTGACTTACATTCCTTTACTGCCACTTGATGCCAATGACTAGAATCACAAGCACAGTAGACAAAGTATAACCTTTAACAAATATGCATTGAGCTCTCCCACACTTAGAGTCTGTACTATTTAGGACTGGTAAACACTAAAATAATATATGGTATGTCATATAAATTATTTGTAAAATACCTGAAAACATCACTAGTTCATAGTCATTAGTTTTCACTAAAGTTTTGAAAAGTGATACTTGTATATTGCTTACATGAATGTGTAGCTTAGGAGAAAATATGAGGGTACCTCAAAAAGTTTAGGGCAAATTTATATTATCATTTAATTCTATTTTTCTGTGGACTCTTTGAAGTACCCTCATAGTTCACTCCATATTTAATTGAATACTCAGCTTCTTAATTTTTTTTTTAGTAACTCCTAAGAACCTTAAAACATTATCACTAAATTAATGATTTTAAAAACATATTCCTGCTTTCTGAAATGATGATTTGCCTTTCCTCCCCATCATAAGGGTCACAGCCAAAAGTTCCACAACAAAAGACAAGTTAACAAGAGAAAAGCATAACAAATTTATTTAATTGATGTTTTACATGACACAAGAGCCTTCAGAAATGAAGGTCCTTTAAACTTAATCACAGGGCATATACAAAACAAGAAATGAAGACCCAAAGACCCAAAGGAAAACTGTCCATTTTTAAACTCAGATTCAATAAAGTGTGGACAGCCACAGCCATGTAGAAATGTGATTGGATAAAAGGGGACCTAACAGCAGTAGACCAAGTGGAAAAACCCTGCAAGGCCTGTCTGTTTGGATGTTTCTTGGCCTCTTTGTGTGGCATTCCTTCCTTCCATGTATAGGGCAGGACCGCTTCTGGATTGAGGGTTTTATAAACTACTTTCAGACAAGGTAAGCCGGAGAAATTTTTTATGACAAGCTCTTACACAGAAAGATGGGAAAGGGTAGAGTAATATTTCTAGATTTTATGTCTGGCTTTGGATTCTGGTTTCTATAACCTATCTAAGGAAGAGGGATTCTAGTTTCTATGGCCTGCTTTGGAGGAGGAAGGGAAATAGGAGGAAGAAGGGCTGGAGAAGATCAGAAAGAGACTTGACCTTGGAGACCCTTCCAATGTCCTTCAGTTTGCAGTACTCAGCAATCCAAAGCAGCACACTTTGGGGATCCTTTTCTGAACTCCAGCACTGACAATGATAATGATGATGATGTAATAATTATAACAACAAAAATACAGCTTAAGCCCCTATTTTGTAAAATACTGTTCTAAACCCTGTAATACAGGGGTTCTTAATTCAAAGTCCAGTAGAATCAAGGGATCCATAAATTTAATAGGAAAATTATATCTTTATTTTTACTAACCTTTAACTGAAATTTAGCATTTCTTTCAATAGAAATTTAATACTTCCTTTGATAGAAATCATAAATATTTTCATCACACATTTTACTTACAATAGCTATCTTAAAAAAAATTGTTCATGCTCATGACTACACTAAAATTATGAGTTATTAGACTCCCCAGATTTTGTTATTTAATGTGCAAAAAATTACACACATTACACAATAGCTATCTTAAAAAAAATTGTTCATGCTCATGACTACACTAAAATTATGAGTTATTAAACTCCCCAGATTTTGTTATTTAATGTGCAAAAAATTACACACATTACTATGTTATATGATCTTTAATATTTTGATAACTGTATTTCAATGTCATTGGTTTTCTTTATAATCTTGTGTATGTTATTTTTCAATGGCAACAAAGGATTTTGTTGAGCCAAAAAAAAGGTTAAAAACCCTGAAATATCTTGCTTAATCCTTACAACCTTGTGACATTGATATTATCAAACCCACTTTAGAACTAAAAAAAAAAATGAAGCATGGAAAATCGAATGACTTACCCAAGTTCACCATACCAATAAATCCAAGGCCTAGGATTAGAGCCTAATTCCTCCTGGCTCCAGAGTCTGTCCCCTCGACCACTAGTCTATGGTAGCTTGTTAGGTATTTAAATCCTAAGACAGTGGCTTTCAAAGTGTTCTCTCCAGAGCCCTGGGGTTCTTTGTATGTGCCCCAGCAGATGTCGTGGGAAGTAGGAGGGACCACACTCCAGGCAGAGAAGGCCTTTGTTGATAATTGTAGTTCCGTTTAAAATTTTGCTTTTAAAACTTCTGTCCGCTAATATTAAATAAGTTCTAAATAGTTGCCCTAAAATAACAAAATATACAAATCTCAGTCACAAAACAAATTTTTAAAAATCATATATCAGGCAGGTGTTTTCATTATCAACCAGTTCAGTCAGCCAAGGCCCCAAATAAATTATTTCACTGGGTAATCTGATCCTTCAAAATCTTAATCTGAGAACCAGCTAGGTTTTTAAAGACATGGTAACTATTCCCATCCTAAATGCTCAAACTCAACTATGGAACAATGGAAAAATCCCAGCACTTCCCAAGTTTGCACCTACTCCATACACCCCAAGTCCAAGACTAAATTTATTCTTACAGTTTTTTAGAAGACTTTAAATGGGCTGGTAGATATGCTGAAAATATCTGATGACTGGCAACATGCTAGAGTTGGCTGTAGTATATGTTAAATATACAGTCATTCAACCTCATTTATACCTTATTTTTGTTGTTAAACTGCTTGGCTTGATTACTTCTTGTGGGATTCTTATGATTTCTATGGAACAATTTCAAGACTATGGATTATGCGGTTTTAGCTTTATAAGAATATGTTGTATGTGTGGAAATCCTATCACATTCAAACAGGAATGCTTAAATTGAGACAAAAAAGAAAAGATTTTTTTTTTTTAAAAAAAAGCATTTATTTTTTCCTTTCAAGAATGTTATCAGGTTCCTAAGGAATCGAGATGGGTTAGAAAAGAAACAGAAGACTTTTTAAGGTTCATCTTTTTTGTGTTGAGTCAGAAAAAAAAATGAAAAAAGTGCAGTGGCTGGCCGGGTCAGAATTGGAAGTAGAAGCTGATCCAGTATCGTGTTTCTGTCATTAAATGTATCAGAATGACCAACAGGAATGTCATTCAGCTCTATTAACTATCCCAGAAAATATTAAATAGATCTTTGAACATTGTAGCCTCATGCCCCAGGATATGAAGAAATGAATGAAAAATAACTTGAGAAACAGATGCTGCTAGATGAGGGAAAGAATATGGTAAAATCGGAGGAAGACAGAACGGTAGTTGTGGAGCACGACTGCCTCAAAATACTGTGAGTTAAATAGAGCCTCTCTTTGCAGACTTCACTGGTCCTGGGCTTCTTGTTACTGCAACAAGGATAAAAGCCTTCTCTAGTCACTGGCTCACAAGTAGTTTACATATCTGTTTTCAGATGAGATCTCATTACTTTGTAATCTATCCTTGCCACCCCAATCCCTACCAAACACCACCAAGAAAATATAAAGCATCTACCTGTAGTACTGTGCATTTTATTTAACACTTTAAGAAGAGATTAGTCTTCATAAACTGTACAGATTGTTATTATATAAACACAGCATATGCAGTAGATTTGATTGCCCTAGCCTCCCCTTTTACAGATTACCTTTGATCAATAATTACCAGCCTTAAGAATGACTAAACTGTTTCTCTCTTCCCACATGAAAATATCAGACAAATATCAAAGGAGAGACATAATTTAAGCAAACATCCAAGTCACGATGAGAGATCCAATAAGTGCCATAGGCATGAGTGATGGGCAAAGAAGACAGGCAGGGCCAGAGGCAGAATTACAGTAATGAGATGGGGAAGAAAAACCTAGGCTGCTAACAGGAACGTGGTGCAGCAGTTCACGGCTTGAAAGAACAATACCTCAGGCCTCCTGTAACATAATCAGCATCTCAGCTTCCCACATGATCTAGCTCACCATCTCAATACCAAAAATTTTCCATCCCTATCTTTCCACTTTTATATTTCACCAATGTGTTCTCAATCCCAAGCTGCCACAGACTGAAATACACAAAACTTCATTCTTCAAAATGAAACTGCTTGATTTGCTGTGATAGCTTCAGAGCTTACAACAGTGCCTTGCTGTTTTAGCCATATTGACAACAGAGTGGGTTCTCAATATGTTTATTCAGTGAATGAATGTCTTACTACTCACTCAACAAAACTTGCTGATCTCCCTGAGCATTCACATTTATATAGTATATGAACCCCATAATCAATCATATGCAAATATATATTGCATGGAGATATGTGTAGGACAGTTTAAATGGATGGCAATGTTAACATAAACCTGTGTCGTGCAGAGACTTATAACCTCGATGGAGGGAGGAACACGCAAATAACAAGTTAAATCATGAGACTCAACATGTGCTATTTACTGCAATAATGATAAGCTCTTTACATGTTTACAGGAGAAAACTATCACAGATAGGTGGATACAGGAAGAAAATTTCACTATAAGAATAACAATAGCTATTCAGTTTTTAAGCAAGTGCTTTATATATATCATCTCATTCAAATCATTTCCCACTGCATTATGAAGTATGTACTCTTACTATCTCCATCATGCAGATTAGGAAGCTAAGGTCAGCCAGGTGAAAGAGATTTCCTCAGGTTACACACCTGGCAAACGTTTACCTGGCCCTGGAGCCCATACTCTTAACTACTATGCCATACACACAGAAACATAGGCATGTACCTATTACTACTACTAATGATGAGAGCTTCTGGTATTTACTGAGGACTTCCCATGAGCCAGGCATCACACTAAATGCTTTCTATGTGTTACTTTATTTAATTCACACAGCAATTCTATGAAGTAGGTTCAATCATAATTTCCACTTTACAGAGGAATAAACTAACACTTAGAGAGGTTAAATAATCTGCCCAAGTTTCACAGGTAATGATGGGCCACAGAGCCCAAATATTTGGTACAGGGAAAGCCAGGGGAAGCCTTAAAGCCTGCACACATAGCCAGTACACACAGAGACAAGTTACACATAGCAGGATGCTTTAGAGGTTAAACCATGCAGTAGCAAAGAGGGCAGTATTATGCAAGCATTTAATCCCAGCTGTATTTTCTAGCCCTTTTAAAGCAACATGAACTCTCTGAAACTTCTGTTTGAATGGAGACTGTCCCTGCAATTGAAAGAAAGTGATTTGGGGCTGTTAAATAGAGATCTATTTGATACAGAATTCATTGTTGGGAAGAGGTTGTCGCTGTAGAGTTCTAAAACCTGGACCAGGGGTGGTCACCAGAAGTCCCTTCACAGAGCAATATGGATGGCCTTTGAAGCAGGTATATGTCAGCTAAAGAAATGAATGTTCCTCTCATGTGTGGTCATGTCAAAAAAAAGATAATACGATGAGGAGACCAAATGACACCATCTAGTCAACATCAAAAGCAGGGCTTAAAGAGGCTTTGCTCTTGTTACTATTGCACAGTGTGTCCTTTAATGTCGTTCCAATAACTAACTATTACTAAATTTCTCTGTGCCTCAGTTGCCTCATGTAAGTGGGAATAATAATACCTACTCCTCAGAAACAATGTAAGGATTTAAATGAGATAACATAACTCAGGTACTTCATACAGTTCCTGGCACAGAGAAAACACCCAGTAAATGATATTAGACAAATATGTCCAATTAACATAACTATAATCCATCACAATAATTAGTAGTGATAATCCCACTGTCAATAGTCACATGCACCACAGGAACAAGAGGTCCTGTCAAGTGAGGGAGGAGAAGCCAGGAAGAAAATGATTCTGAGGAAGGGGAGGAAATTATAGACAGTGTGAAAAAGAGAATAAAAGAATATCGTTCAGGAGAAAAGAAAGAATCGGAAGTTAAAAACAAATATAAGGTATGAGTAAATACGCACCTTCTGAAGTACTGAAATGATTCTGAGGAAGGGGAGGAAATTATAGACAGTGTGAAAAAGAGAATAAAAGAATATCATTCAGGAGAAAAGAAAGAATCGGAAGTTAAAAACAAATATAAGGTATGAGTAAATACGCACCTTCTGAAGTACTATGAGGTTACAATATTGAATGAAACACCCAGGCACTAGCTGGAGATGCTCTTTGCCACCCCTAGAGGAGAGAGAATCATGGTAGTCAGCAACTCCATGCCGAAGGATAATTATGAAGTGTGCCATCTTCCTGGGGCATTGTCTTGAGGGAAGCAAAGTGATTCCTCTGTTGCATGCACCAGTACTTAGATACCTTCCAGATTGTTGTGGATACTGATACTGAGAAAAGGAGAGGCCAGTTGCAATGAAGTCAAAGACATTTCCTTTTTATCTTCTTAAGCTAACCCTTGATGCTCAGCCACCCCCACAGATGGCGGATCTTCTTCACAGTATTGGGAAGAATCATCTGGAAAACTGCAGACTCCAGAGTTTCATAGAAAACTCCTAGCAGAGAACAGAGGTGGCTGTGTATATATATATACACATTTTTGAGTGTTCATGGAGAGACTGTACATGTGTGGGAGCAGGGGGTGTGTGGGAACTTTCTGCTCAATTTTGCTCTGAACCTAAAACTACTCTAAAAAATAATGTCTATTTTACAAAAAATAGGGTGTGTGGAAACTTATAACCAAGGCACCCAGATATTCCAATGTTATGCAAACCTTAGTGGAGGATAAAAACACATAGACTTTTTTTTTTAATTTAATCAAGATGATCAGGGGGTTCCGTAATGTTCAGGGTGGAGAGCCAAATATGAGTTAAAATTGCCCTATTGTGACTTTTCCTACCCACTCCACAGCTGAAAGAATGATTTGTGATCTTAATCTATCTGTGCACTTTATAGCATGCTGTGCCTTTCAGGTTTTCAAGTATTCTTTTGAAGCCTATTCTTGTAGGCCTTTTCACCCACTTTGGTGAACTTTCACACAATGATGCCTAAACCTCTCAAAACAATATTGACAAAGGGTTATGTGTTATACCAACTACTCTCAGCTCTCAGAGTCTCCTCCATTAATTACATGGTTGTATATGTATGGTGGCCTGAGCTCATAGAAAAATGATTCACCCAAATGACCTGTCCCCACATTATGGAAATGAATTCAAACTGTCTCATAGCTGGGCAAAACTTAGAAAGCCCATATCTTAACTCATCAATCTAATCTCCTTTCAGATTTATGTATCAGCAAAGAATTTTTGGTTCCTTCAGATAATAATATTGTATCTTATTTCTGAATTAGTACAAATGGGTCAAGATGTGGGCTTCATGGGTCTTGTGAAACTCACTGGGATGGCTTGAATTTATTTTCTTAATGAGGGGGCTGGAAAAATGTTGGAAGGAATGTGGAACATAGTTCTCAAGACTTCAAAGTTCTGAGTAGCAAACAAGATGGAGAAACAAATAATACTTTTCAAGTCTTCTTCCAGTTGATGATCATGATAGTTAATGTGAAATTTAATTTAATAAGTCAACTAGGTTTGGCCACAGTGCCCAGATATTTGGTCAAACACTATTCTGGATGTTTCCATGATGGTATTCTTTAGATAAGATTAACATTTAAATTGGTGAATTTTGAGTAGAGGAGTAGTCCTCCATAAAGTAGGTGGGCCTCACACAATCACATGAAGGCCTTAATAGAACCAAGAGTGACCTTTTCTGAGCAAGAAGGAATTCTGCCAGCAGTCAGCCTTCAGACTTGAACTGTAACGTCAGCTCTTCCCTGGGTCTCCAGGCTGCCACTCCACCTGCAGATTTTGGATTTGTCATCCACCATAATTGCATCAGTCTGTTCCTTAAAACAATTCTATCTCTCTGTGTATGTGTGTGTGAACACAGATATAAATGCAGCTACAATAGACATAGATATATATGTTCTATCTCTCTGTGTATGTGTGTGTGAACACAGATATAAATGCAGCTACAATAGACATAGATATATATGTATCCTATTGGTTCTGTTTTTCTGGAAATCCCCAATATAGTAAAATAAATAGTAATATAATATAATATATTAAAACATAACATAATATGGTAAAATATAATATATTCAAATTAAAATATATTCAAATATAAATATATAAAATACATGTAAATATATAATAAAATATATTAAATTTGACTATATATTTCTATTTTTTATTATATATATTTTTAACTTATATATAATATAATATACTATATAAAAATATAAGCTATATCTTAATTTATATATATTATATATTTATGTTACATATAATATATTACTATATATAACTATATACTACTATACATATTTACTATTTCTATATTTATAAATATTTAAATATATTAAAAATAGAATAAAATAAATATAACTAGAATACATGTGTACAGTTAATATATGTTTGCCAGGAAATTTGCTGACCTAAATAAGAGAACTCTGAATGGATGAAAAAGGAGAGAGAGGAAATATATGTTTATGTGTGTGTGTATCAC
The DNA here is from genome assembly GCF_000696425.1 of Galeopterus variegatus. Lineage (NCBI taxonomy): Eukaryota > Metazoa > Chordata > Mammalia > Dermoptera > Cynocephalidae > Galeopterus > Galeopterus variegatus. Next base: position 189,273 of record NW_007727431.1, read on the forward strand.
AGTTTGTACTGGTTTTATTAATTAGTACCTGCATGTTGAATTTTCTAATGGCCCTGTTTGGTTTATGATTTTCATTCATAATCTGGAAGATATAGGGAGAACAGGGTGTTAATCCTACCTCAACTGCTCATTTCTCTCAGGTTCCCGATTTTAGCTTATGGTTAACTCTTTTTCAATCCTCTCCACCCATATCCTGTTTCTTATACTGCCATTTCTAGAGCTACCTCTTTTTATAAGTGTATTGTCACCCTCCTTGTGACGTTCAACTCCCTCGATTTTTCTTAAGTGCTATCCCAAATTCAGTGGCAGAATTACTGTAAAACTAATGATGCTTACCTTTCAGCGTTCTTCACTCTGATGGGTTACTTTCAAAGCCCTCAGAGAAGCCCTAATGAGGATTTTTGTGAAATTAGGACAAGTAAAGTATTTGGGATTTTTTTTTCTTAGAAAGAATCCCCAGGGGCCGGCCCGGTGGTGCACTGCGCTAGTGCGCCGCTTGGGAGGCGCAGAAGCGCTCCCGCCGAGGGTTCGGATCCCACATACAGACCGGTTCCCGCTCACTGGCTGAGCGAGGCGCGGGGGCAACACT
>NW_007727431.1:190861-199830 GCF_000696425.1 Galeopterus variegatus
AAAAAAAAAAAAAAAAAAAAAAAAAAAAAAAAAGAAAGAAAGAAAGAATCCCCAGAAATATATTAAGCTTCAGGCCTCCATATACAGAACATAATTCTGCCCCAAATGTATGCTTGATTAATATATTCATAGATGAATTGAAACTGGGTGTGATATTTAATTTATAGCCTAATGGAATCAGGAATTTAAAATCTTCAGTTTCCAAAAGAATGAGTCAACATTTATAAGAATTATAAAGTCCTAATATTAACTTCGAATAACCAATTGCATGGATACAGAATGGATAAGGAATGGTTTGACGGGAGCTCAAATGAAAAATCCCTAGGATGGTAGCACAGACACACTAAGAGCCCACAGGATCACAACTGCTATAAGCCTAATGCAAACTTAGATTACAGAAGTATTATATCCTGATCAAGAAAGATTAAATAGCCCCATTCTTCTTTACCAGAATGGATAAGGAATGGTTTGACGGGAGCTCAAATGAAAAATCCCTAGGATGGTAGCACAAACACACTAAGAGCCCACAGGATCACAACTGCTATAAGCCTAATGCAAACTTAGATTACAGAAGTATTATATCCTGATCAAGAAAGATTATATAGCCCCATTCTTCTTTATGTTGGGCAGATACAAAAAGTTTTGACTCAATTTTAGTTTCCCCCACCTGAGTAGCTTGGCTACCAAGCAGTGATACTAGGATAGTGGGATAGACACCCCAAGGAAAATGCCGAAGAAAGCAGGTCCGTTTAACCTGGATGATACGCGAGTGAGTGAAGAACATAGGCAGTGCATTTAACTCATGGAATAAAAGTTATATGGAATAAAAGCTTCCTTCAATGCAGTGGACAAAAGTAGAAATCAACGGGAAAAACTAGATTAGTAGATATGTGAAAAAAGTGAAATGGGCTGCCTCGAGAAATAATTAATCCCCCCTGGTATAGCAGAAGCTTTAAGGACTATAGATTATTTTACAGCTTCTAGTTTTTTGCTCCCTTCCTGAAAGAGGATTATTTATTCCTGACCATTGCTATGTGGCTTGCAGTATCTCTCTTTGGGTGTGTGCTTCCATGACGTGTTGGGTTTGGCCATAGGATGTGTTTTGGTCAATGATTGTGAGGGTGTGTTATATATGCCAGTCCATCCTCAAACTTTAAGGTGTTCACAAATTACATGAAGATACTGTTAAAATAAAGATTCACATTCAGTAGGTCTGTGTTGGGTCCTGAGATGCTATATTACTAATGAGCTCTCAAGTGATGTTGAAGCTGCTGGTCATCAGATCAAACTTTAAATACAAGGATGTATATACTACAACTAAGTTTTAAGAGGCATCATGACTTTCCTGTGTCTCTCTTGCTTTTTTCCCCTATGCCACAAAACAAGCATGTTCCAAATTTGGGCTACTCCTTCAGCCTGGATCCTGGAACAAGAAGATATGTGCAGCAGAGCCATAGCCACCAATATTTAAATCAACATGCAATGTATGTTTTGGGAATATTTATACTGCAGCAAGGCCAACTAATGCAAGATCGGTCTCTGAGCAATCTTATAGAGGGCGTTCCTGAAATGAGAATGAGTCTGGACTTAATTCCCTGTGTCTTTACAAATCTAGAATCTATATTTTTGAATTCTAGTTCATACCATTGGTAAAGATGGTTAAACAGGTTACGTGCATCAATAATCAGCAAATTAATAAAATGCTGGGATTGACACTTCTGTTTTCAATCCCATATCCATTTGATGGATTTATACATTTGAAGGCCTTGTAGCAGTTTAAACAGAAAATGTTCTTGGGTAACTAGTAATAATAAAGCCTAATTTGCCACAACACTGTGGAAAGTGCCTTAGGGAAAGGAGGTTGATATTTGGTTAGGGAGAAATGCCTCTTCTCACCATTGAATAACATTTTTTATTTATTTATTTATTTTTTTGCTAGTTTAGGTAAAAGACATTCAGAAAGTAATGCAAGAAGGATAAAAATGGAGACTTCACTGAGATCAGGCACATTCAAGGTGGTGAAAGAGTAGATCTGAGGCGTTCCTGCCATCAAAAAAGGGGGGGTAACTGTGAAATGAGGGATATGTTCATTTCTTGGCTATAATAACTACTTCATTACGTATATGTATATCAGGACATCAAGTTGTACACCTTAAATATACACAATAAAAAAAAATGAAGACTTAAGGTCAACAGTGAGAAGTTCCACCATCCTCTGGCAAAATTATGAAATGTTTATTGTCACATGACTCGAGGTTTTAGATAAGCAGCACAGGTGTATGGTCAAGTTGGTGACTGAGACTTTACCAGTCCCAAGGGGTTTAGAAGTAATTGTCTTGAGCATGCAGGGAAACTGCCTGAACGGAGGAAGGTGCAGCTTCCTCGTGGGATCCTGAAGGGAAAACTCCCCACGTTCAGCTCTTCTAAATTAACCGACAGACACACTCATGAGATTGTGATTTTGGAAGCAAGGAGGAAGAGATGTTGCCAACTTCATAGCCAAACCATTAAATTAATGTTGCTTTATCTTAATTAAACTTATAACCATTCACTAAGTGTAACTGTCCTGTCTTTCCAATATTCTCAAGAGTACTAGAAGAAGAAATGTGCCAGCCCAGCAATATCCCATGAAATTGATTTATGTAGGGAAACTTGTTAAATTACGCTCTAACATGAATGCTTTTCTTGGACTTACTCTTTGGATTTTAGGGTTACTTTTTAAGTTGGTTGGAGTAGTAGTAACACCTTTTTAAGAAAACAAATCTGTGAGGTAAGCCCCTAAATAAAAATCTACTGTTTTAATACTTAATATACTAATAACTCATCTAGTTCATAAACTTTAGCAGGTGATCTCCATTTATCAGAGCCTTGTGAAATCTCCCTTTGCCAACCAAGAATGTATTATTGTTTCCCTTGTTTTATATCGCAAACTCTATAATTTTTGAACAGATTACTTCTCACTGAGTTGCATATTACTGAATGATTATTGACCATATATTATAGAACCTGAAAAAAATTACCCTTCCATACTGAAATATAATGATCTGAATTTTTTAAAAAAAAGCTCTACTAGAAGATATAAATTTCAAGTGTTTATGTAAATGATTAAACTTCCTTATTAAGAATGGTTTTCACTTTACTGTGAACATAAACATTAGCATGCTGTTAATGAGCAATTCATTTGCATTGGTAAATGTATTACCTGCTTCATCATCTGAAATGAACTTCATATTTCTAGAATAACTCCTTTCCCCAAAACTAAAGATGTTTTATATTTGCCATGCCATTGCTTAGCAATAATCATCATCATCAAACTACACTCGGGAAAATAAAAGCTAGTAGGACAATGGCATTTAAACAAGATGAACACACTTATGATTAAGTAAATGCTTTATTCCAAAGATTAATGCCACAGTTCTAGACTTCATTTGTCTTTTAGTTTCATTGCTTGTTTTTGTTTGTTTGTTTTATTTTTGTTGGTTTATTTCCTAATTAGATTAAGTAGAGACTTAGTTGTGCAATAGCTTAGCAAGAGAAAATGAAGGAGAATCCTGAATTTTCTATGAATCCTAGATAATGACTCACCTTGGATTTGAGCTAAGGTTCACAGCAACACAGTCCTCTACTTGGTCAAGATTACTGATCCATAAGAAAAATAACATTTATTTACTTCTCTAGAGAGCTACAAATTTTAATTAATGCTTTTAATGAGATTTTGACCTCCTTGAATGTGTACAATCCTTTGTGTAATGATCTCTATTTTTGGTTTGGTCATATTTTTAAAATCACCTTTAAAATGACATACCATCCATGGCAAATATTGCAAAAATGTGTTCAGTAAATTAAAATTAAAAGAAGATTACTCATTTTAAATGTTAGACTACATTCCATTGCACAAAGGAAAAGGATGCCCTGTCACCTTCAACAAAGATGTAACAGAAACCTAAGAATTTCTTCCATTTGAAAAAAGGCTATGACTATCTTCTTGGCATTTCTGTAGAACACTACTCTCTGTGACCTGAATTTTATCATAACCAAACCAATAACAGAAACAACTGCATCCTGAGGTACTTTTAAATGCAGACAGGTACCTCTGATTAAATAAAATCTGTCATGAATTTTACTCTGTAACTCAAATATTGCTGCTTCCTCATAAGAATTTAAGAACTGAAACAAATTTCTTATCCTACAAATCCATGATATGGGCATTGTTTGGAGAGATCATGCCTCAAAATTTAAACCCATCATTTTAAAAGATTGGTTTCTCTAATATTACACCTTCCTCATGTTTTTTTCATCACGAAGGAAATATCTGCCTCAAATAATTTCTTCTTTTTTCTCTAGACCTCACACAATTACCTACTTCATGCTTTGTTTTCTTAAATACCTTTCCCCTTATCTCTTCCTAAATACTTTGGAGCACACCTAAAACTAATGTTATAAATGAAACATATTCACAGCTTTAATTCTAAATATAGGTACTTAGATAAATAATACTAAAAATTAATAGAAAAATAATTCCCTGTTTTTTATTTCAGTAAGATCATACTTGCAGTTTACTAGTCCTAATCTGCAAATTGTGCATGCCCATTTTCAATATACTTTTTTGAAATTATGTTTGATATGAAATATACAGAAAAATAAAGAGGACAGTATAGGAGGTATGTATGTACTCACTTTCCAATGCCAGAAAATACTAACATTCTATTATAATTTCTCAATCTGATTTTATTTTCCCTTCTGAGAAGTAGCAACCACTATGAAGTTGTTATATAGCCTTCTCATCCATGTTTCCATGTGTGTGTGTGTGTGTGTGTGTGTGTGTGTGTGTGTATACATATATACATGTTTCTATAACAATATAGAGCAGAGGTTGGCAAACTATAACCTGTGTTTCAAATCCAGCAGGGCCTGTTCATACAGCCTGTGAGTTAGAATAATTTTTATATTTTTAAAGAGTTGAAAACAAAGAAGAAGAAAGTGTACAACAGAGACTATATGTGGCCTGCAGAGCCTAAAATATTTATTATCTGGCCCTGTACAGGAGAGGTTACTAATCCTTGATATTGAGTATTATTTTGTTGGTTTTTCAAATTTATTAAAATGATGTCATGTTAAAGAAGCCTTCTGCAACTTCCATTTCTTTATTCAACAACGTTTTTGAAAATTATCAGTCTTGACACCTATAGATCTAATTCATTTTTTTAAATGAATGCATAGTTAAAACACCACTGAAAAACACCACAATTTACTTTGTAATACCTTTATTGATAGACAGTCAGGTTGTGTTCAATTTGAGGTCATTAAAAGGAAAGCTGCAGATCAGGGGAGGCGGAAGCTCCTCAGAGACCACACACCCTGAGGTGCTGGCACACAACCCAGCAGCCCAGCCCAGTGTGCATGGAGCAGGAAGACGTCCAGCAGGGGAGGTGGAAGCTGTGCAGAGAAGAGACCACACACCCTGCGGTGCCAGCACATGACCCAGCAGCCCAGCCAAGTGCCTGCTGACTAGAGAGGCGGCTCCCCAAAGAGGCCCAAGACCCAAGGTAACCACACACACAAGGCACTAGTGGCCAACTGAGCAGACACTGAGATAGCCATACCAAATTGGCAACCCCAGCAACATCCTAGCGAGACAATTGTGTCAAACCAATGGACTGTGAAACTGCTGCCACAATGACATCAAAGGAAAGACACCAGAAATATGAAAAATCAAGAAAGTACACCACCAAAGGGTAAAAACTCTCAAGCTCTAGATCCTATAGAACAAGAAGCCCTTGAAATATCTGACAAGGAATTTTGAGTGATAATTCTAAGGAAACTAAAGGAGATACAAGAAAACTTAGCTAGACAACATGATGAAATAACAAAAAGTATACAGGATCTGAAAGAAGAAATGTACAAGGAAATCAATACCTTGAAAAGAATGTAGCAGAGCTTGCTGAGCTGAAGAATTCATTCAACAAAATAAAAAACACATCAGAGAGTTTAACCAGCAGGCTTGCAGAAGTAGAAGAGAGAACTTCTGACCTTGAAGATGGGCTGTTTGAAATAACACAGGCAGACTAAAAAAAAAAAAGAAAAGAAAAAAGAATTAAAAGCATTGAAGAAAATCTAAGAGAGATATCAGACAACCTTAAGTGCTCAAATATCCAAATCATGGGTATTCCAGAAAGGGAAGAAAAAGGAGGTTGCATTGAAAACATATTCAACAAAATAGTGACAGAAAACTTCCCAGGTATAGGAAAAGACACAGATCTTCGGATTCAGGAAGCTCAAAGATCCCCAAATGTATTCAACCCAAAAAGGTCTTCTCCAAGACATGTTATAGTCAAATTGGCAAAACTCAAAGACAAAGAGAGAATCTTAAAAGCTGAAAGAAAGAAGCATCAAATTTCCTATAATGGAGCCCCAATCAGACTAACATCAGACTTTTCATCACAAACCCTAAAAGCCAGAAAGGAATGGGATGATATATTCAAAATACTAAAAGACAGAGATTGCCAGCCAAGAATACTCTACCCAGCAAGGCTATCCTTCCAAAATGAAGGGAAAATAGTATATTGCTCAGACAAACAAAAACTGCAGTAGTTCACTACCACACAACCACCCTTACAAGAAATTCTCAAGGGAGTACTGGGTTTGGTATCTGAAAAACAACTACCACTGCCATAAAAACCCAAGAAAAATCAAAACCCACTAGTATAATAAAAATTACATCCATAAAGAGAAAACAAACAAACAAAAGGCTATCTATAACCCAAGGAACTAATGAATACAGAAAACAAACAGTAAAGCAGAAAGAAAGGAACAGAAGACACCTAAGACATCCAAACAAAAATTGATAAAATGCTAGGATTAAATCAATACTTTTCAATAATAACTCAATATAAAAGGCTTAAATTCCCCAATCAAAAGACACAGACTGGTTGACTGGATTAAAAAGGAGGTCCCAACTATATGTTGCCTTCAAGAGACCCACCTCACCCATAAAGACTCACATAGATGAATAGTGAAAGGATGGAAAAAGATTTACCATGTAAACAGAAATGAAAAACAAGCTGGAGTAGCTATTCTTATATCTGATAAAATAGACTTTAAACTAAACACCATAAAAAGAGATAATGAGGGCCACTACATAGTGATAAACAGATTGATCCATCAAGGAGACATAACAATCATATGTACCCAATGTTGGAGCATAAATATATATGCACCCAATGTTGGAGCAGCCAGATTTATAAAACAAACTCTATTAGAACTAAAGAAGGAAATAGACACTAAACCATAATAGCAGGGGACCTGAACACCTCACTGGCAATATTGGACAGATCATCTGGGCAAAGAATCAGCAGAGAAACACAAGATCTAAACAACATACTGGACCAATTGGACTTGGTAGATATCTACAGAACATTCCATCAAACAACCGCAGAATATTCATTCTTCTCATCGGCACATGGATCATTCTACAGGATAGATCACATATTAGGTCATAAATCAAGTCTCAACAAATTCAAAAACATTGGAATTATCCCATGTATTTTTTCAGACCACAATGGATTAAAACTAGAAATCAATAACAAACAAAATTCTGGAAACTACACAAACACATGGAAATTAAACAGCATTCTACTTAATGACATGGGTCCAAGAAGAAATCAAACAGGAAATCAAAAAATTTATTGAAACTAATGAAAATAATGATACATCATACCAAAACCTGTGGGATACTGCAAAAGCAGTACTAAGGGGGAAATTTATTGCATTAAATGCTCACCTCAGAAGAATGGAAAGATGGCAAGTGAACAACCCAACACTTCACCTTAAAGAACTAGAAAAACAAGAACAATCCAAACCTACAGTTAGCAGACGGAGAGAAACATGAAGATCAGAGCAGAACTTAATGAAAATGAAACCAAAAAAAAAAAACAATACAAAAGATCAATGAATCAAAAAGTTGGTTTTTTGAAAAGATAAATAAAATTGACAAACCATTAGCATGGCTAACTAAAAAAAGAAGAGAGAAGATCCAAATAACAAAAATTAGAAATGAAAAAGGTGATAATACAACTGATACATCTGAAATAAAAGTAATCATTCAAGACTACTATAAACAACTATATGCCAACAAATTTGAAAATCTGGAGGAAATAGGTAAATTTCTGGACACACACAAGCTACCAAACTGAGCCAGGATGATGTAGAAAATCTGAACAGACCAATAACAATAAAGGAGATTGAAGCTGTTATCAGAAGGCTCCCAACAAAGAAAAGCCCAGGACCAGATGGATTCACAGCAGAATTTTACCAAACATTCAAAGAGGAATTGACACCAATTCTTTACAAACTATTCCAAAAGATTGAAACAGAGGCAAATCTCCCAATCTCATTCTATGAAGCAAACATCAGCCTGATACAAAAACCAGGTAAAGATGCAACTAAAAAATAAAACTACAGGCCGATATCCTTCATGAATATAGATGCGAAAATCCTCAATAAAATACTAGCTAACAGAATACAGCAACACATACGTAACATTATACACTACGATCAAGTAGGATTCATCCAGGGATGCAAGGTTGGTTCAACATATGCAAATCAATAAATGTGATACACCATATTAATAGAATCAAACACAGGGACCATATGACCATCTCTATAGATGCTGAAAAAGCATTTGATAAAATTCAACATTCATTCATGACAAAGACCCTCTATAAGTTAGGTATAGATGGAAAATATCTCAACCTAATTAAAGCCACATATGATAAACCCACTGCCAATATCATCCTGAATGGGGAAAAACTAAAAGCTTTTCCTTTAAGAATAGGAACTAGACAAGGATGCCCACTCTCACCACTCCTATTCAACATAGTGTTGGAAGTACTAGCCAGAGCAATCAGAGAAGAGAAGGAAATAAAGGGCATCCAGATTGGAAAAGATGAAGTCAAACGGTCCCTGTTTGC
>NW_007727431.1:200558-213622 GCF_000696425.1 Galeopterus variegatus
CCATCAAAATTCCAATGACATTTTTCTCAGAAATGGAAAAAACTATCCAGACATTTATATGGAATAACAAAAGATCAGGCATAGCCAAAGCAATGCTGAGCAAAAAAAATAAATAAATAAAGCTGGAGGCATAACACTACCTGACTTTAAACTGTACTACAAAGATATAATAACCAAAACAGCATGGTACTGGCCTAAAAACAGATACACTGATCAATGTAATAGGATAGAGAATCCAGAAATCAACCCACACACCTACAGCCATCTGATCTTTGACAAAAGCACCAAGCCTATACACTGGGGAAGAGACTGCCTCTTCAGTGTGCTGCGAGAACTGGATATCAATATGCAGGAGAATGAAACTAGACCCATACCTCTCACCATATACTAAAATCAACTCTACATGGATTAAATAATTAAATATACATCCTGAAACAATAAAACTTCTTAAAGAAAACATAGGAGAAACACTTCAGGAAGTAGGACTGGACACAGACTTCATGAATACAACCCCAAAAGCACAGGCAACCAAAGGAAAAATAAACAAATGGGATTATATCAAACTAAAAAGCATCTTCACAGCAAAAGAAACAATTAACAGAGTTAAAATACAACCAACAGAGTGGGAGAAAATATTTGCAAAATACACATCTGACAAAGGATTAATATCCAGAATATACAAGGAACTGAAACAACTTTATGAGAAAAAAAAACAAACAACCCAATTAAAAAATGGGCAAAAGAGCTAAATAGGCATTTCTCGAAGGAAGATAGGTGAATGGCTAACAGAGATATGAAAAAATGCTCAACATCACTCAGCATTCAGGAAATGCAAATCAAAACCACACTGAGATACCATCTCACCCCAGTTAGGATGGCTAATATCTAAAAGACTGTGAATGATAAATGCTGGCAAAGTTGTGGAGGAAAAGGAACTCTCATACATTGTTGGTGGGACTGTAAAATGGTGCAGCCTCTATGGAAAATGGTATGGAGTTCCTCAAACAATTGCAGATAGATCTATCATATGACCCAGCTATCCCATTGCTGGGAATATTCCCAGAGGAATGGAAATCATCAAGTCAAAGGTATACCTGTTCCCCAATGTTCATTGCAGCACTCTCTACAATAGCCAAGAGTTGGAACCAGCCCAAATGTCCATCATCAGATGAGTGGATACAGAAAATGTGGTATATCTACACAATGGAATACAACTCTGCTATAAAAAAGAATGAAATACTGCCATTTGCAATGACATGGATGGACCTAGAGAGAATTCTATTAAGTGAAACAAGTCAGGCACAGAAAGAGAAATATCACATGTTCTCACTTATTTGTGGGAGCTAAAAACAAATAAATAAATACACAAAAAATGGGGGGAGGGAGGGAAGAAGACATAACAATTACAAAATAAAATAAAATAAAATAAAAGTAAAGCTGCAATAATCCTCACACACATCTCTTTGCACTCATGTGCCAGATCTTCTCTGTTCTGTGTACCTAGAAGTAGCACTGCAGGCTATAAGATATTCACATCTTCAGCTTTGTTCAAGATTGCCAAATTGTTATTCTAGATAGCTTTGTGTATTACATTCTCACAAGCAATGTATTTTTTCATTTCCTCACACCTTTGGCACTGCAGGCTATAAGATATTCACATCTTCAGCTTTGTTCAAGATTGCCAAATTGTTATTCAAGATAGCTTTGTGTATTACATTCTCACAAACAATGTATTTTTTCATTTCCTCACACCTTTGACAACACTTGGTATTATCACGCCTCTTTAATTTTTGTCATTGGTATCCCCTTGTTTTTTATTTGTTTTTCCGATTACCAGTGTGCCAGTTATCAATTTACTGACTCTCAGCTCCAAATCCACCCTTCTTTGTCCTGTTCTTTGATCCTGGATCTGGACCCTCCCCCCATTTATCCTTTTAGGTTAGATTGTGCCAGTAGAGGCCACTGGAGGGAGCGTAAAGCAATATCAAGTTGTTTTCCTTCCTCAGTAGATAGTGTTTTCTTGCTCAGTATAGTAACCAGCAAATTGATGTTCAAGAGGCCTGGTAGCCTACCAGCTCAGTGGCTTGCATGGTCCTACTCCAACCTCTGGCAAGTTTCCCAGCCACCTGGATGGCTGCTCCTATGGACCAGTTCCACCCCATGCCTTCTGGTGAGTTTCTTCCCACTGGCAGCTTCAGGAATAGGAGGAGCCAGCATATTCTAAGTTCTTAATTCCTTTTCTGATCATTCTCCCTCAGCCTAGAAGTTGTGGCTGCTTTCTGTATTTACTACTTCTATACCCTTTTAAAATTCTTTTTAATTTCTTTTAGTAACCACTTTTTACTAGTTGAGTCTTTATATTAAATGTACCCTGTTTGAATTATTGATATGATTAATATATACCGAGGGAATTCTGACTGGTCCAATCAGACTGAACATACTTTTATATGTCTCTTGGCCATTCAGCTTTCTTCTCTGAATAATAGGTAGGTTGGTAGGTGGATGGATGGATGGATGGACAGATGGATATGCTTCTTTTCAGGAGGGGTAGATGTTGTTTATGTGCTTTGGATATTAAATCTTTGTCAGATCTATGCTTTGCAAATATCTTATGCAAGTCTGTGACTTGACTTCACACACTGTCATAGAAAAACTAATCAGTATTTTTGCTTATGCATACTTTGTGCATTTTGTGTCCTATTTAAGAAACCCTTCATTATCTTGATATCATAAAGATCATCTCCCATTATTCTCAGGGAAGTTTTAGAATTTTGTTTATTGTAATATGTAAGTGTTTGATGAAACTGAAATTTTTGTGTAAATAAAGTATGAGTTAGGAATATTATTTTAATCTTTTTCATATAGTGATCTTGTCTCATCACCATACTTGTATATTGAATAGTCAATCTATCTCCACTAATTTATAGGCAAGCTCATACCTTTAACAAGCTTTTATAAACATGGCCTACTTCCAGATCTAAAAAAAAATTCTGTTTAATTTGTCCTATTCATCTAACTTAGTGCCAACGTCCACTGTTTTAATTATAATAGTTTTACAAGTTTTCAAATCTAGTAGGGTAAATGAACACTCCTCCATGTCCTCTGTCTCCTTCTCCTCCTTTAAAATTGTCTTGACTATTCCTGCCTTTCACTCTTCCATCTGAAATTAGCATAACCCTGTCAAGTTCCAAGAAAAGAACTTTTGGATTTATTAAAATGGTATTGAATTTATTAATAAATTTGGGCAAAGGAGAAAAATGTAATATTGAATCTTCCCATACACAGCATGGTATTTCTCTCCACTTATTTAGGTCTATCTTCAGTAAAGATTTGAGATTTTCTGCAAAAAAGACCTAGATGACTTTTGTTATATTTATTTCTAGGTACCATGGAGGTGTATTTTTTGCTATATTAAATGAGTTTTTAAAGTCACATATTCTAATTGGCTTTGATGGTATATAGAAATGCTAAGTAAGGTTTTGGTGTCATGATTTTTGCATTCTGCAAACTTGCTGATCTCATTTCTAAGTTCTAATAATTTGTCTGTAGATTCTCTTGGATTTTCTTTGTTTCTGTGTCACATCATCTGTGACATTTTGCTTTACCTTATATTTCACACGGAATAGTGGAAGATTCCTAAAGACCAAGATAGTTAATCATGAAAATGCAATTCACTGACTATCGAAGAAATATTCATGTTATGTCAACTCCGAAAAGTTTTAGAAATTAAGTTTAGCAGCATTGAGAGCCCTCGTGTGGAAGCAAGTCAAGTAAACCTTCCATCTACATTTTGTTTTTTAAACCAGATCAGTTCAGACATCAACTGACTTTAATCACCCTTGTCAACTTTTAGCTAAGCTGAAAGCTTCTGAAACTTAACTTCCCTGTTTTAACAGAGCAGCAGGTTGCTGTGGTGTTGACTATGTATCTCTAATAAAAAATATTTAAGAAAGAATATGTACTTCCTTTCTCTTTTCTTACTCATCAGTCTCTCTTGATCTTTATCTAAGGGCAACTAAATAAAGATTTCAAAGATGACCCCCCCCAGACTAAAGAAAAAAAAGTAGAAATGATCAATAAACACATAAAAATCAACTTCACTTGTAATAAAAATGGAAATTAAAATATTTTTACCCATACAAAATTGTTACAGGATTTTCTTTTGGGTGTTGATTTTGGTTTTGTTTTTTAAGGAGTAGAAATAACAAGAGGATTTTTTTAAATCTTGTGGTTCAGGAAAAATGCACTGTCACAGACTTCCTATGGGAGGTACAAATTGGTGAACAATTTGGCAATATTTACCAAAAAAGTCTTTAAGTCATAAAAGCCATTTGATCCAAAAATATTTTCTCTACATCTTTGTTTTTTTTTTAAAAAAGTCAGGTCTGTGGTAAAGATAGAGATAAAAGGCTAATTGTGGCATTATTTATACTGACAAAAATAACGCATGCAATAAAAGGGAGTTTGTTAAATAAATTGTGATATATTCATATGATTAAATATTACCTAGCCATTTAAAACCATATCTTAGAATACTATTTCATGAACTAGAAATAATTTTCTTAAGATATTGCTAAGGTTTAAAAAATCATATGTTTAATATAATTTCAATTTTAATCAAACTATATGTACATAAAAATAAGATTAATAGCTTCTACTTATCATATGCCAGACATGTGTGCAAATATATTTAATCTTTGTAACAATTCTATGATGATGCTGTTATTTTCACCATTTTACAGATCAATAAACCAAGACACAGGGAAATTGAGTAATTTGCCTAAGATTAGGTAGTAAATTGCCTAAAACACACACACACACACACACACACACACACACATTTATGCTAGACAATAACACAGTAATCATCTCTGAGCAGTGGGATAATTGGTCACTTTTGTTTTCATATTTGTGAATGTTTTGTAGTCCCTGCATTTCCCAAAATGAGCAGTTATTAACAAACTCAGTAAATTATGTAACTATAAAAATGAATACTAATGTTCCTTGTAAGTGTTGAAGAAAAAAAAAGCCTACTTAATCATAGGTAATGAAAAGGTATATCAATCCTCTTCATATAGTTATTTTTGTACCAGATTCTGGCAAATTTGCCCAGTCTCCATATTGATTTCTATTTTGTTGTGCATATTAGTTCTATGAAAACAAAAACAGAAAACAGTAAGCCATTGGTAGCAGCATTATTTCCACTGTTATTTACATTTGATGTTGAAGAGAAATTTCGCACCTCTCACACCCTGAAGATAACTGATATCAGGCTACGGCTCTGCCTGTGTGTACTCATTACCCTTAGCCAGAAAGCAATGGGTTCCATAAGGAAAAATATTGCCCCATTAAACAAAGTGTCATCATTGAAGAGCAATCATTCTTTTTTATTTTTCCTGTGAGGTTTTAATAACTCGCTCATAACAGTTATCTCCTAGGAAACATCTAGTTCATAGAGTAAGACTGTTAAACAATATGAATCTGGTACAAATAGCACAGGATGAATGTTTCCAACCATGAAAGGTCCATATTTATTAAAAATCTATACAAGGCAAAGACAATTGCAGGCTATTGCCTACTGTTGGTGGGAAACTAAATTATTCTTGCTTTTTCAGGACTTTTCACTCCACTATATGTAGCTTGTCACATTAGAAACTACCTTTCATCACACCAAAGGAAGCTAAGTAAAATCTAATTGGAAAGCCCAAATTTTGATTTCTAAGACCTAAGATTGGAGAGAAATAATGAGTGCTATGCACTTTAGACAATCATCATTTTAATATCACTGGACTATAGTTTTGTAATGGAGGTGGAGGAAGGAATTCATTTTATTGTTGTTCCTCCAACATGAGATTGGAAGAATAATTTCCAAAGAAAGTTACAATGAAATCTTCATGAAATATAGATTCTTGCTTGGGTCACTAGGTCAAGTGACTTAAGCCTAAAGCCATCTACATTCTTGTTCTTACATTTATTGTTTTCTGCTCAACTGCCATTTGCCTATAATATAGACAAACTGACAGAATTATCATTATGGTCAAACATAAATTTGTATCATTCAGTGCAGAGCAAAAAGAAAATGCTGTTAGGTGCATTTACCCAAACTTGGCACCTGACAAACCCTGAGCATAGGGCACATTGCTTAAGCTTGAAACAATTTATACCAGAAACCAGAACTCATAAATTTACTACAGTTTATTTTTTCAATTCAAAGCTAGTTTTTCATTGATGAACCTTTTTCAAGAAAGAAATGAATGGTGATGCAAGGAAAAGCAAATATCTATGTTGCTTATCAATCACCTAATTTGGGGTGGTTATTATATTTTTTAAAGTAGGGTTGGATGTCACTATTTTGTAGATGTTAGGATTAAGATTTGAGTTAGTTATTACAGTGTATTAGCTATCTATTGCTGTGTAACAGATTAGTCCCAAAATTTAGTGCTTTAAGACAACATTTATTATCTCACATTTTCTATGGGTTAGGAAACCAGATACAGTTTAGCTGCATCCCCTGCTTCAGGGCCTCTCACAGGCCTCAATCAGTGCTGGGGGTTACAGTCACCTCAAGGCCTGCCTGGGGAAGAATCCACATAGAATTAATCCTTGTGGGCTATTAAACTGAGGGCCTCAGTTCCTTGTTGGCTTTTGGCCGGAGGCCACCCTTAGTCTTGCCACATGGGTCTCTCCCACATAGTAGCATGATGATTTGCTTCATCAAAGTGAATAGTCTGAGAAGGCACAAGAAAGAGTTTTGTAGCCAAGAAAAAAGCATCTTTCAAAGGTGGAAGTCAAAGTCTCTGGTAACTTCATCATGGAAGTGATGTCCCATCACTTTTGATGTATCCTTTTTTTAAATTAATTATTTCATTCATCAATGAAATACTTGTAAAGAGCTTAAACATTCAAATGCATTTTAAATGCCCACCTGAACCAACTTCTACTCCCTATGCTGACCACCATCATGACCCCCAATCATCTGACTGTTCCCCAAAGGTAATGTTTTTTTGAGCTAGTTTTTTTTAGTTCCACATTTCAAATTAATATTTATATATTACTATCTCTTGATTCAGAAAGACTATGCATTAACTATCTATATCCTATTTTAAAAGATGATGATTTTAATTCTCCTCTTTTCTTTTCTGCCATGTCATCAACTTACATATTTTAAATGTGTGTGTTAAACCTGTATCCCATATTTTTGTTACATGATTATGTAAATATTTGTTATTCACTGATGAACCAAGTAGTCCCTAGGATAACATTGCTTTTTCTTGAATGGCTTCCTAAATTCCCTCTCTCTCATGTAAACACTGCATAATTTGATTACTGTGTAAGCATTTAACTAAATCTTCCAACTTCCAATCTTTTATTTCCTTTTTTTAAATTTATTGAAACATAACTGATTGTACATTCAGTGGGGTACAGCACTGAATGTCAATACCTGAGTGCACTATGTGATGCTCAGATCAGGATAATTAGTATATTCAAGATTACACAATGTAATCACTTTTTGTGGTCCTTTACCAATTTCTTGCTAAACCCCCTCCTCTTCCCCTTTTCCTACCTCTGATGGCCTCAGTTCTGTTCTCTCCTTTTAAAAATTCAACAAATTATTGTGGTTGCTGTAACTTTTGGTGTTTTCTATTCTTTAGAAACAAGTCATTAGGGGCCGACCCCGTGGCACACTCGGGAGAGCGCGGTGCTGGGAGCGCAGCAGCGCTCCCACTGTGGGTTCAGATCCTATATAGGTTTGGCCGGTGCGCTCACTGGCTGAGCGCAGTGTGGCCGGTCACAAAAAAAAAAAAAAAGAAACAAGTCATTAGGTCCAACCCACACTCAAGAGAAGGAGTTACACAAAGGCATGAGAGCACTGTCTGAGAAGTCAGCCTCCCACACACAGTAATAAATTGTGACTTAGAATCATACTCAAATTGGGAAGTACAGCAAATCAAATCTATATTTGGCTTATCTCCATTTTTAACATAATTTTTATCAGAAGTATACAGTGATTCCAAGGTATTAAACATACACACACACACAAGACCATGGGATTCTTTATAAACGTCACACTTAGGACAGAGAAAGAAGCTGCCTGTCATTTATAACAGCTTAATTGCTTCCCTCTGCCTCAGCGAGGTGTTGTTATCCACTAGCTCAGGGGCACAGTCACACTGTGACTGACCCCACTGTTACAGCTCCGTCATGTTACTTCCCAAATTCTCAGTGCTTCACGTTCCCCAGAGTACTGGAGAGTGCCTAATCCCATGATGGGGCTAAGGCGAGAGCGCAAGGAGCAGGGCCGGTCCTCTTGCAGGCAATCCTAGAGGATTTTTATCTTTTGTCGGGGTGGGAAGAACAGGCTCCTGGTCTATTCTTTTTTCAGTATATTGCTCATAGTTGAATCTGATAAACTTTCTTTCACAAATTTGTATCCTAATATTTCTAATCAGGGGTTTGGGGTTTGTTTATTAGTTGATTTGGTTTGGTTTTTTAATTCAAAACCATAATAGAAAGGTTTGTTTTTCAGATTACTGTGTCTGCTTTGAATTCAAAGAAGCCATTCAGGGCTTCAAATGATGTCTTTGTTCTGGAATCTATGGGTGTTCAGCTGAGGCAAAGTCCACTCAATGGACAAAATATTTTTTTAAAAAGGTCGGGTATGTCAGGGAATTATATGAGTCTGGCATATAGGTTTTGGTTTCAGATGTAAAGATCATTTTTAAACTCCCCATGTGATTCTGATTCACAGCCATGTTTGGGAACTCCCAATTTTCAGCCTCAACTTTGTGGCTAGTGTAGTGGGTGCAGTCTTTGGTTCAGACCAGTGCCACTAACTACATAACATCCTGCAAGTTGTTGCTTTAAACCTTCATTTTCTCATCTGTAAAATGAAATTTCTTTATGTAATTTATATGTTCTTTATTAGAAGTGAATACAATAATGCATATAAAGCTCTTACCCGAGTGTCTGGAATATTGTAAACATGAGCTGTAGAAGTGAATACAATAATGCATATAAAGCTCTTACCCGAGTGTCTGGAATATTGTAAACATGTAATAAAGGTGAGCTGTGATAACAATTATAACCATGTATTCAAACATTATAGACATTAAATATTTGTTATCAGTGACTATATTCAAAATACACAATATATCCCTGCCAACCTCCCGGGATTATTTTTAGGATATATTCCTGGGTTACCTTGAATACCTTCTTATATGTCACAAAACTTTTTAAATTATCTAAGTACTACATAAATATCAGGGCACTTTTTATCTTATTCTTTCATTCATGCAAGCACTGTTCTGGGCACTGGGGACTCAGCAGTGAGCAAGATACAGGAGGGCCCTGGCCTCAGAGACTTTGCCCTCTAGTGGGGATGGCAGACAACAAACCAAAACCGTTTATAATATGATGACAGTTAGTGATCATTTTTATGGAGGAATATAAAGCCAGGCAAGAGGACAGACAACTGTAAAGTTGAGCCGCCTCTACGTTAAATAGAATGGGCAGGACAGGTCTTCCAGGGACGGTAACAACTGAGCAGAGATCTGAAGCAAATAGAGAGTGAACGATGGAAAATTCTGGGGGGAAAGCATTCCAGATGAAGGCACAACGAACAAATACCCCTGAAGAACCATGTGAACCTAATAAAAGGAGAACACAGAGGCCAAGTGGGCCAGAGCCTCACTGTACAAAGGCAGAGAAGGGCAGGTAGGGAGGCCAGAGGGTGACAGAAGCCAGGCCATACGCCACCCTGGGGCCATGGTAAGGAATCCAAATCTTTCCTAAGAGCATGAGGAGACCATTAAAGGGTCTTTAGAACAAGCCATGTGGTCTGATTTACATATTTTATTGTAGTAAAACATACATAACATAAAATTTACCATCTTAACCATTTTTAAGTGCACAATTCAATGGCATTAAGTACATTCACAAGGTTGTGCAATTGTCACCACTCTCTATTCCAGAACTTTTTCATCATCCCAAACAGAAACTAAGTACCCATTAAACAGTAACCCTTTATTCATCCTTCCCCTTACCCTGGTAACCACTATTATACTTTCTGTTTCTATAAATCTGCCTATTCTAGGTACGCCATGTAGGGAGAATTATACACTATTTGTCCTGTTGTGTCTGGCTTCTTTCACTTAGTATAATGTTTTCAGGATTCATTCATGGTGTGGCATATATCCGAATTCCAATTTACATTTTTATTTATTTTTTTTTTCCACACCAAAACCTGCACATGGATATTTATTTATTTATTTTTTTTCATTAAATTTTTATTTTGTCAATATACAATGTATATGATTATTATGGCCCATCACCGACACCTCCCTCCAATTTACATTTTTAAAAGATGATTCTTGTTGTGCAAGAATAGATACAGAGAATGACAGACAATACTGTACCCAGGTGAGAGATGATAGAAGTTTAGTAGTTCAGGATGGCATCAGTGAAAATGTTGAGAAGGAACCGGTTTCAGGATCACTCTATCTACTCATCTAGATCAATCTATCTATCTGTTTGTTGGTCTGTCTGTCTGTCTATCCGTCTCCGTGTATGACTTGGGTCACCAACAGTGGTATACAGCCCAAGTTATATTCAAAGTTGTGATTCTTTGTGACTTCCTCCCCCTTGTGCTACTGTCCCAGCCCCCGAAATCTCAAACCTCAGACATCCTCAAGCATTTGCTACAGCCCAAGAAGCAAGTATTAATGAAAAAAATTTTAAATGTTATCAGCAAGAGCAGCACCTTGGAAAAAGTGCAGAACCTCCCAAGATGACTGCTTTGTAGGACAATAATCAATTGGATGTTTAATTCAGGTTCTAATTAAAACATCAGTCCCATTTTTTTTATTATACAGAATTTATAGCACAAAACTTCTCTACTAACTCCCAATAAGAATTTCCGGAATCACATAAATGTCCAGCATTCTGCCATTCGTTGTGAGTGAGTTAAAAACTATAAGAAATGGCTCTTGTCCTTTAATCTAGTTTGAAGTATGGATAAATGAGACAATGAAAAGATAATTTCAGAACAATTTAAAATTAAATCAGAACACTGAACTATAAACCAGCAGATCCTCTACCAAAATGTGGTTAAAATAATAGTAGTTTGCAGTCACTTGTTAGTTTCATTCAAAGTAAACACCACTGTGACAGATTGTATTTTCTAAGGATGACTGGAACAATACCTCCTTTCCCACAAGCTCTTCTAGAATATTGCCAATTACTATCAAGAGGCAGCATTGCCCTTAAACCTGAATAGGCTTTTGAGACTGTCCCAACCAATAGAGTAGGACAGAGTGACATTATGTAACTTCTGAGGCAAGGTCATAAAATTGTCATGTACTTTTTTCTTGTTTTCTTGGAACGTTTGCTCTTGGAAACCAGTTATTATCTAAGAGAAAGCCCAAGCAGCCCATAGAGAGGCCCACATAAAAAGAAACCAAAGCTCCCAGCCTCCAATCTCAGCTAAGCTCCCAACCAGCAGCCAGCACCAAAGTGCCAGCCATGTGAGTGACCCTTCTTGGAAAGGGGCCCTCTTGCCCCCCGCTGAAACATCACTACAGATGTTTAGTGGACCCACTCCACCAAGCCATGCCCAAATTGCAGATTTGGGAGCAAAATAAATGTTTGTTTTAAGCAACTAAATTTTGGCTAGTTTGTTTCTCAGCAATACATCACTGGAATACTCCATAATAATAAACTTCACTTCACTTGTATTCAGCTAGGAGTTCTTAAAGAGGAGAAAAAGGGATGGAGTTATATTAAAATCCTGGAAAATACACATAATTCACAATCTGTCTTAATTTGGCCCAATTTCACTAAGAATAGTTATTACCAGTGTGCCATTTATAGTTATTCAACACACATCAAATGATTTTATAAATACTACACGACAAAATGAGCTTGCAGATCTAGAAAATACCTCTCCGGTTTTATCAAAATATGAGTATGTCTGATGCAAGTAGGTCTTAAATGTTAATAACATCCATCTTGCTGAACAAAGGGAATGGATTGTTTATGCTATACGGGTTTAAAGAAGTAGAAAATGAATAAGTGCTGGCGTAGTCAGGGAAGACATGGTAGAGGAGGTGGAAAGTGGGCTATGGGTTGAATAAAGGGTGGCATCCAAACAGGCAAGGTTCAGTGTGTACCGAGTAAGGGAAACATTATGCACAGACACCACATGATGGAATACAGGCCCAGTGTCTTTTCTGGACCAACTTAACTAGAAGAGTGAGAACTTAAGAAGGAGTGAATGAAAAGGTGAGGCCAGATTGCTGACAAAGTTAAAATGTAAAATCCTTTAGTGCTGGTTTTAAATCTTCATGGCAGTTTCCATAGTTGCTATCAATTTACCTATTGCATTTATATGCATTAATTTGGAATCCAAATAAGTCTCTTTTTCATGGGTTTTCTCTCTCTCTCTGCTTTTGAAACTTGTAACAGCATACCTTCTATTAAAAAGGAAGTTAACAATTGTTTTAATCAAACAGCTCCTCAGAAGTTAAAAAACATACATTACTTAAGCTTCTTGTTTTTAAAGTAAATTTAACATTTCTGTAATAAGAAGACTCTAATGGTATAAATTAAGTTCTCAGTTGTCTCAGTCTTTCTTAGTAATCCTAATAGCTTAAATAAAAATCATGGACAATGTACACATCAGGTGACAGTTTCAAAATTGCAGAAATGTTGCCCCAGTTTTGGTGAAGTCAACCTACCTCTGCCCACCTTCCCCATTTCAGAATCCTATTCCTAGTATCAAATCAGACCTTCCCATGCTTTAGTATTTACACATTCATTCATTTACCCATTAACTACTATGTTCCAGGTATGCCTCCAGTTACTAATGTCTGTGGCCAACTCTGAAACTTGTCAGTCTCTGGAAACATATACTAATCCCCAAGTTTTGTGAGGTACCTGAGCAATTGTTCTCCTTTTCTGTCCAAATTCTGAACCAAATGAGATCAATATACTGTGGGTCAAACTATCACTCAGATAAATTTGGATTGAAGGATGTACTTTATATCTGTGGACATTTGAATTTCCCA
>NW_007727431.1:215273-216878 GCF_000696425.1 Galeopterus variegatus
TATTGGAACACAGCCATGCTCATTTGTTTACATATTGTCTATGTCTGTATTTATAGTACAATGGCAGAACTGAGTAGTTGTGACAGAGGCTGTATAGCCCACATACCCTAAGATATTTGCTATTTGACCCCTTACAGAAAAAGTTTTATGATGCCTACACAGAGGTTAGGGAAGAAGCATTCTCTGTGGGATTTTACTGGAGATGGAATCTTCCTCCAAGTTTCTGTCTTTGACGTGGGACCATCATTCTCGCAGCCCATCACTCCCCATCCCCCAGCTCAAAACCTGGAAGGCATTTTGTGACTTTACTCAACCCTTAACCTAATTAATTACTATTTGTTTTCCATTTATACATTCTTTGAAATGTCTTCGAATTTATCTTTCCATTTTCCCTGCTTTTGCCCCAGCTTCACCATTCTACACCAAAATCCCTGAAACAATTTTCCAATTGGACTTCTGAACTCCAGTATCCCACAGTCTTTTAGAATTAACAATAACTTTAGAAAGTTTCTGTTCAATCCCCTCATTAGCAAAATAAGGAAAATATTACTCTGTAAGGCAAAACGACTTTCTCAAATTTGCAAATCTAATTTGTGATAGACCAGGACTGAACCCCTCCCAGACAATAGCTCAGTGATCCTTCTACCATGGCATGTTCTCTCTTCACATTGACTTATCATGAAATTTTCAAATATTGCCATTGATCAAGTCAAATTTATAATCTATGCCATGGATCAGAAAACTCCAGACTGAAGGCCAAACTTTGCTGTCTACCTGCTTTTGCAAATAAAGTTTTATTGGAAAACAGCCATGACCTTACTTACTGTCTATGGCTGCTCTAGCATTGCAGTCACAGTTAAGTAGTTGCACCAGAGACTGTATGGGTCATAAACCAAAAATATTTACTATATAGTCCTTTAGAGAAAAAGTTGGCTGACCTCTGATCTGAATCACTCAGAATACTCTATTCCTTATCACTTTCTGTGGCACTGATGGCTAGTTGTTCCCAATATCCATTCTTAACTTGTACAGTAATTAAACCCCCCCCCCTTTTTTTTTAAGCTAAGCACATCACAGCCTGAAATGAAGACTACATTCCTCAGCTCCCTCTGTGTGCCTCTTGGTGTGGTCAATTGTGTCTATAAGAGGTCATTGGGCTTGTATATGCAACTTCCAGGAAGTGCCCTTAAAGGAAGGAAGTGTGCCCTTCTGCTCCTTTGTCTCCTTCCTTCTAACTGGAATGGTGCCAAGATAACTGGAAAAGCTACCTTGCACATAAATGATTCTGGACAGAGAGATAGTACATGGCAGAGCAACAAGATGGAGAGATCCTGGGTCTTGACATCAAAGACTTTCTACCATCCTCAGACCACATACCTCTGGGTTTTTATAGGAGTGAGAAATACAATTCTATCTTCAACAAACCTCTGTTAAGATTTTTCTGTCACTTGTACTTAATCCTAAGTGATACACTTTCCAATAGGAAATTTCTCTTCCAGACAAGCTAATGTCTTTATAGCTGCTGAAGTAGCTGTGCTTATTAGAACACTGCATTCTTTTGCTCATGCTGCTAGCTCAAGCTGGACAGCCCACTCTTTCCTCCTC
>NW_007727431.1:217302-218835 GCF_000696425.1 Galeopterus variegatus
AACACTGCATTCTTTTGCTCATGCTGCTAGCTCAAGCTGGACAGCCCACTCTTTCCTCCTCTGTTTGGCCACATTTTACTAATTCTTCAAGCAGTTGAAGTTCTACCCCCACCTGGAAGCACTTTACCTCTCTTTTCCTATTTAGAATTATGTGCAATATATTTGAGCAACTGAAATTGTATACTGTATTATATTCTGAGTCATATGTTTTGGTCCTTTATGCCTAGTGAGAATGCAGACTTTTAAAGGATTGGGATCATTTGTTTTATCTCTATTTCCAGTGTCCTCCTACTATAGGTAACCACAAAATGCTTGATGAATTTATTTGAATAAATTTGGTCAAATGCAAGCCATATGTAACCATGAGCTCACAATTTCTAATACTTTAAACTCAGAGATGTCTTCCAACACCTGAATCATAATGAGTAAACCTGCCAAAGGAAGATAGATCTGTGCCAAGTGAGGTCATTTGAAACTATATGATGGACGTTTAGGCAAAGAATTATATGCTTCCTAGTAAAGTCACCATGACATAATGCATGTTACTATTATGTATGGTAGACTGGACAAATGTGCCATGCTCTCTATTTTAGTCCATTCCTGCTGCTAAAACAAAATGCCACAGTTGGGTAATTTATAAACAATAGAAATGTATTTTTCACAATTCTGAAGGCTGGGAAGTCCAAGATCAAGGCACCAGCAAATATGGTGTCTGATGAGGGCTGCTTTCTGCTTCCAAGGTGGTGCCTTGTTGCTGCATCCTCTAGAGGGGATGAAGCCTGTGTTCTCACATGGCAGAAGAAATGAAAGGGAAAAAGGCACCAGGGCACTCCCTTCACCCTCTTTTACAAAAGCACTGATCCATTCGTGAAGGCAGGGTCCCTATGACTTACTTTCCCAAAGGCCCCCCTCTTAATACTATCCCATTGGATTTTAGGATCTCGGTATGAATTTTGGAGGGACACATACAAACCATAGCATTCTCATTCTAGTAAGTGGGTTTAATTCCACATTCACATTCTTCATTTATTATTTCTAAGAGTCTTTGTGGCCCTGGAAACCACACTGCCATACCTTTTGCCTAAATAATAGTACATTAGACAGATATATTTAAACCAATGAACAAAAAGCTAGTAAGATACTGTTTATGCTTGTCCCAGTTCATGAAGCAGACAGAAATACACTGGCTTGTCAAGAACTTGATGTCAGAGCTCGAACATTTCCTGAACCGACATCCAAACAGCTTGCTCCCTGTGGAACTGTACATCTTGTTTATCTGCAAGGTGTAGGGCCATTTGTGTAAACCGAGCCTGCAGTCCTTAAATGATGAGGTGTAGTCTGTCTATTCACATTATCTTACAGCAGAGCTCTTAGAACATTCTTACAAATAAATTGATTTCTTTGTCAGCCAAAGCCTACCTAGAGAAAAGTGCCAGGAGCTGCTGAAGAGAAAATTGAGTTAGAGCCATATAGGCACTGATTTTTCGAGCACATGAAGGTTGCTTGCTCCCGGTTCTTCACGCTTATAATTTG
>NW_007727431.1:219600-221173 GCF_000696425.1 Galeopterus variegatus
ACCTTGCTTCATGCCTTCAGCCCAGCCCCAGACACATTAGGAAAGCCTCAGCCTGCAGAAGTCTCCTTCCTTTCCCCTGGACTAAAACGTATGAAAATAGTAGCAAAAGACTACTTTTAATCTGAAGATAGTTCTTCTGCCCTTTGTGTTCCTGCGTATTCTAGCACAGTCCACTTCACCACCTTTCTCCTCCGTGTCTTCTTCAGTCCCTTCTCCAATCAGTTGAATTTCTCTTCCCTCCTTCATGAACACTTCTGTCTCTTAACTGATTATGTTGGGGAAATATAACTAAAAACAAAATCTCCTTTCAACCCCAAAATCCTCTCCACAAAGGTAGTAGAGAAAGAAAATAATATTATTATTGAATAAACATTAAACCAGAATGTGATGCACATCGCAGGCAATCTTCTGAGAGACTGCAAAGACAGAAGAACTCACCCTTTTATATAATAAGGCAGACACAACCCATTACATACAGGAAGATAAACAAGAACTAGTTTTTAAGTAAGAGGACTTGACAGTGCCACTCGTCCCACATAGTTCATCCTAACTTTAATTGGCAATTGGGATGACCATCTGTGTTAGCTAATAAAAAAACCTTCTCATGTCTTTATGACAAGAGGCAGTTTTGCAGCTTGGAGCAAGGCACCTTCCAAAGTTAGGCTCCTACCCTCCCACAGAAACTAGGAGATTGCATTCATAGAGATGGCTACCAGGTCCTTGAGAAAGACATTGCTGGGGCATAAGGCTGACAAAGTGCCTATCTAGTTTTCAAAAGGGTATGTATACATTTTAAAGAAAGGAGAAAGAGCTTATAATTACAAGTTTTCTAAAGTAAATGCTCTAACATGGATGGGGGACAAGTCTCTTCCCTTATTTTCTACAGGGATAATTAAGCCTCTTATTTTTCCTTTTTATTTTTCCTTACAGTTATACCTTAACTTTATCTTTGATCTACCTAGCATAATGATGTGTAGTGAGGTAGGAGAAGTCTGGAGGCAAGTTATGAAAAAGCTCCAGGAGGGCCATCCCTCCACCCAAACCAGGCACACCCTGGAGCCCACCCAGGATCCTGAGGCATGGATCTAAGGGCCACTTCCTGCCCCCACCTGCACCAGTCGTTCCAGGGTCCTGAGGCAGGAGCTGAGGGCTGTTTCCCCACCATCTGCAACCACGCAAGGAGCACACCAAAATCACCATTTCCACACGGGTGTCCCTCCATAGCCACAGCTTCCGTAAAAGCAGCTAGATAGTACAGTGGTAGCCACAGCAACCATGCAGGTGGCCTGCCAGACACTCAACAGCATCAACACAAGGAGAGTCACCAGCAGAAACCAAAAGAAAAAGAAAATCTCTCTCCACAAAGCTCACTCCAGAGTAATAGAGGAAACATCTGCTCTATAATAACAGTGTGGGACCTGAACACCCCTCTCTCAGCATCAGACAGATCATCTAGGCAACAAATCAACAGAGAAACTGTTACTCATTCAGATGGAGAGAACAAATCTATGGTTATCAGATGGGGGAGGAGAGAAAGGAGGGAGGATGGGTAGAGATTGGATAAGGAGTATAA
>NW_007727431.1:221664-223735 GCF_000696425.1 Galeopterus variegatus
AAGAGTAAGTATGATTTGTAACAATGAATATGCTAATAATATTGTCTGATCAATGTATATTGTACACAGATGATGGTAGTCAGTGCTGTACTCCAAATATATGTATAATCAATTATACTTTAATTTAAAAAAATACTAATAAATAAAGGCTGAAAAAATTTAAAAATAAAATATTTATCATAAAATGCTAACAGAACAAAGCAGAATCATAAATCTTATACCATATGATTCGCAAAAAGAGAAAAAGCTCCAAAAAAGGGGGAGTAAGGAGAAATCAGGGAGAAAAGAAGCATAGACCTTGCTCTGAGGTAGGAGAAAAATATGCTCCTTGGACACAGTTCAGAAACACTCGTGATTATATCTAGGGGTGCAGTGTTAGGTGAGGATTCTTGGGCCCCACCTCAGACATGCTCATTCTGTAAGTTTTGAGAAGTTTAGGTTCCAGAAGATATAATTTTTTAAAATGTTTTCAAATAATTTTGCTAAGCAGCCAAGTTTAGGAACTACTCACAGAGTAAAACAATGTGAGCATCTCTCTATTTCTCTTGAATGAGTCCTAGAGAGTTTACCCTAAGATCTTGGCAAAAAAGGAGATAGAAATAAATAAAATATCTAATTCTAGTAGTTTGTAAACAAAAAATAAATAAGCGAAAGTCATTTTATTAGAATTTTTTTAAAAAAATGGAACTTAAAAAATGGAACTAAAACAATCTCCCACCATAAAAAGGAGAGCTTCTTTGGCAGACGATGATTCTACCTCCTCCTACCTCCAATGTCTTGGTATTTAAGAAGTGGACATGAGAAAAAGCCCCAGGGCTACAGGGGAAGCAGGCAGAGAGAGCAACCATAGGAGTCTTTAAGAGTCACAAGGAGAAGATACTTCCATGAGATGGGAGAGACTTAAATGGGAAAGGGACATCCAGAGTTCTGTAGATAGAGACTCAGATTAGCCTGCCACTAATTCTTACCATTATCCTCTTGACTGCCTTTCTCCAGACTCTCAGGTTTATGGATGAAAAGCCAAAGGTGAGCACATCTCTTCTGCTGACAGGTGATTGACAACAATAACTAAGCACAAAGCTTGGCTGAAGGCTGGATTTTCTGAATAGCATTTGGACCCGTGGGGTTGAGAAAATATGAATTTCTTAGCACCTGCAGGTAAACTGGAAAGCCTACAAAAGATGTTTTCAAGATTTCCTGGTAGGTGGGCAGCATTGTTTGGCAGCAGGGTTCTGTCCAAAGAACAGATGGTCTAAAAGTAGTGTCTTAAGCACAATGGGATGGCTGGAGAGATGGGAGGGCAAAATAAAAGTGCATGGGAATATCTTATAAAGCAATGTAATTTAATAAATAGCAAAGGGGAAAGTAAAAGGGATATGATGTCTAATAAAAGGATTTAAAATGCAAGATGGACTGTGGTCAGAGATAAAATTAAACATAAATGCTTTTGGAACATACCACAGATAATGTGAATCTTTTATAACCCTATCTACTGAGTAGAAATATATCCACCCAAAAATCACAAAATCAGAGTAAATACCAGTTCACATCATTGTGGTAATAAAAATAAAGCAAAAGAAATGGGAGCGACTCCTATACTCAAATTAAATTCAGCCTCATATGATAATTATAGGAAATCCAGTTCTTCAAACAATAATATTACATTGAGTAAATGCCATCATAAAAACTGTCATTTGTGGAGCACTTACTGTGTGCCAGGCAGGAGGCTGTGTCCCACATATATTATCTTAGAAATGCTCAGAGTAGTTCTAAGAATTTGGTATTATTTACATTTCGTGTATACAAAGTCTGAGTTTCTGAGAAATAAGTTGACCACGTTATATAACTAGAGAATGGTGGAGTCAGAACTGAAACTGAGGACTGCTGGACAC
Source organism: Galeopterus variegatus (assembly GCF_000696425.1). Lineage (NCBI taxonomy): Eukaryota > Metazoa > Chordata > Mammalia > Dermoptera > Cynocephalidae > Galeopterus > Galeopterus variegatus. The sequence continues at coordinate 223,557 of NW_007727431.1, forward strand.
AAAGCCCTTTGCATTTTCACCCTAGTTTCTAATACACATGCTGTGGATCTGTTTCCCATAGGCTTCTACTCCATCACTGGATTCCAAATCGTCACAAGACAGAGCACTCTGAACATTCCTTTTCTCATTCAACATGTGATCCTGAATGACTTTAACCCTCCAGTTATTTCCAAAAGGGT
>NW_007727431.1:224022-240040 GCF_000696425.1 Galeopterus variegatus
ACTGCTGGACACAAAGCCCTTTGCATTTTCACCCTAGTTTCTAATACACATGCTGTGGATCTTTTTCCCATAGGCTTCTACTCCATCACTGGATTCCAAATCGTCACAAGACAGAGCACTCTGAACATTTCTTTTCTCATTCAACATGTGATCCTGAATGACTTTAACCCTCCAGTTATTTCCAAAAGGGTTATCTCTCATTCCAACTTCCAATTTTCTGCTGAACTAACAGTCTCCAAGATTTTTCTATAATGTTCCCCTATCAGTACAAAATTTTTTATCACACAGTACCAATATACGTATACTTATTTATTAACTTTATATGAACACATTAATATATTGCATACATTATAACATTTGTACAAAGACAGAATAATTTAAAAATGAGATGAAATACTGTTTTTAATATTTTCAGTACCTTTAAGTTTTGTTTATTAACACTGCTAAAATATAATGAGTGCATTGTGATTGAATATGTTGCCTTATTTTTAAAAATCTTTACTTACTACTTTGTCACAAAATAATTACATTCTAGGTCAGATTCTAAATTTAGTTATTTTTTATATCTATCTGAAGCCTTTCATTTGGCTATGGAAATCATTCATAGCGAATATTCAGCTAGTAAATGTTCATTTTCCCTGATTTCAATCAGCTGTCATTGAAAACATTAGACAGCGTTACTAATTTATATCTTTAACAAGTGCATGCAAATAGCCTCTATAATATTAAATAATTTTAAACAGTTTAGAACATTTTATTTCCAGATTTCTTTAATGTGTGTAGGGGATGTGTATGTGTGTGTGTGTGTGTGTGTGTGCGTGTGTGTGTGTGTGTATGGCTATTAATGGCACACTTATTATATTTATTGCTGAAACAATGAAAAGATTTCCAAATGTCCACTTTCAATATTGTTTTCCATGGTACTAAAAGCAGTTATTTTTTCTTTTGCTATTAATACAAAACCTACCCATGGATAATTGCTAATGTATTTGGCAAACCCTGTCAGATCTAAGTAGATGATCATTGTTTTTAACAATGTTTTGACAATGTTTTAACAACGTGGCTGACAAAGAGCTTCTACTAGAGGGAGAACTGTCAACTCTAACACTTTACTGTGGAGCATGTGTGCTTATATTACTTTTTGAACTACAATCTCAATATTAATATTTTTAGGCCTCGTCCATTTCCTGAGGTACAGAATAAATTCTGAAAGCCCATTTATCCAATAATAACACTGTATGACAGGGCCCTGGCTAGACACACAAGGGTGCCACCGTCAACCCACGCATAGTGCAGAACTAGACTCCTGTGCAGGGAACCTCATATAATACATCCTGGTGCAAGACATGGGAATACCACAAGGCAGCCAGTGTCCATCCATAGGTGACACTTAGTAAAGCTTAATTCATTTGTTAAAAAAATAGAAATAAATACAGAGAAGTCCTAATATTTTCTTCTCAAACCATCATGAGTGCCCACACTATTTTCTGGAGACCATTATAGTGTACAACTCCAATTAGATGCCCTGTCCACATCCCAGAACTTATCCAAAACAGAGTGCCTCTCTTTCTTTTCTGCCAAAACCAAAAATTCATCCCTTGCTTGCATCCCTGTCTTTAAATTTAAAAGGAAAGTGCCAATAATCAAGAAGCAATTGTTCAGTGCTTACTAGGCATGAGCACCAAAATGTCAATATCCTTAATCTGCAATATGCTTATTATAAACTAACCAAAAAGGTGATGATTTCCTATAAACATAGAAAAAAGATCTGATATCATTATTAATCAAATAAAGACAACTTTTTTAAAAAGAGGTCATTTTTTATGAACCAAGTTACACAATATATTTTAAAATGGCAATACCCTATACTAGTGACAAAGAGAATGCCCTTGTTGGAAGGCAGTTTCAGAAAACTGAAGAAGAATTTTAGAAATGTTTGTGCCAATTTAAACTATGATTAACAATGCCCCTTCTACAAATTTATTCTAAAGAAATAATTATAGATGTACAGAAAGATTGATTTTTAAAAAATTAGTCTAGGAAGAAGTTAGAGACTATTTAAATGCCCAACACTGGAGGATTAGGTAACAATTGCAGTGAATTTAAAACATGGACAACTATGTGATTATTAAAATCAGATTCTGGAAGAATATCCAACAATATGGGAAAATATTCATGATATAATTTTAAGTGAAAAAAGGCAGAGTATAAAAGAGTATATAAAGAATGTTCTTAATTTTGTAAAAAAAAAAGTCTTAAAAAATAAGAATGGAAGGAATACACATTTTTAACAATGTACGTCCCTAATTAATAGGGTTATAGTTCGTTTCTACTTAATTTTTTTACACTCATATATTTTAAAAATTTCTACAATGAATATATATGTATTTATGTACACATTCTATTTACTACAAACTTTTTTAAAAATACGAAATGTATCTGGGTTACGGATGATATGCAGCCAAATCGAACCCTCTGTGCAGGGTTCGATTTGGCTGCATATCATAGAAAACCCAAATATACAGCCTAAGCAAGACAAAGATTTATATTTCTCTCACTTAAAAGAGGTCCAGAGGAGGTATGGCAGCTTTGGAGCTATCAGTGATCGAGGTCCAGCAGTGGGGTATGGCTTTCTTCCTCAAGGTCACGTCATAGTTCTTTCTACCTATATTCCTGGCAAGAAGATGGATGAGGGTGTAGATAAAGGCACACCTCCTGCAGAGTTGAATCAGGCCTCTGAGGAGCTTTCCTGGAAGCCCCACCCAACAACATCTCCTGGACTCCACTACCTGTAAGCTGAGTCTTCTCTTAAACGTATGTTGCTGCTTGGAGTAAATTCCAGGTTTCCTTCTAAAGAAGTAGGAAAGAATAGCATTAGAGTAGTTAATTAGCCTATTATTCTACATTTATACATAATAAAACTACCATTTACGTTTTTCTTTGAAGTGTGATGGTGGCAGAACAACAACAAAAAAGAATCTGCATGAAAGAAAAAAAATGAAGGAGAAAATAGGAGATGCAGATAAAAAATTAAGAATCACAGAAATAAAAGATTATTCTGACACCCAGAAGAGGAGAGAGGTTTCAACAATAAATTCAACTATAGCAATGCAAGCTTTCAAATAGACCCCATTCCACTTTCCAAAAATAAATTCAAAGAATAATGAATTGAAAAAGAGAGAAATACATGAAGAACTACAAATCCCGATGTGTCATTCACTCTTTCTTTTCTCTTTATAACTATAGCAATGCAAGCTTTCAAATAGACCCCATTCCACTTTCCAAAAATAAATTCAAAGAATAATGAATTGAAAAAGAGAGAGAAATACATGAAGAACTACAAATCCCGATGTGTCATTCACTCTTTCTTTTCTCTTTAAAGGATTCTCAGGAGCTAAAGTTAATTTGGAAAAAGAGCAGATATTGGCAATTAGAGTCTGGTCCTTCTGTTTCTCCCTGTGTAAAACAAAGAAGCTAGAATTCCCTTAATGTGTAATGTGTATCTAGAATATATCAGTGCTATCTGTTCTCCTATCCCAGGAGATTAACATTTGTATACGACACTTGCTGCTAAATACATTTCTTGATTTCTGTATGGATTTGCTAAATAAAATATGAGTAATATTTAAATGTATGTACAATTTTAAATTACTATAGATATAGATATATGTTATATATTGTGTGGCTGTAATAAGCCATTCTTCACAATAATCTGAATGGCTTATTATGAAACTATCAAAACAAAAGGATTTTAAATTCATTTTGAATTTAAGAGTTAAACTTTATATCAGGCACATGGTTTTAGAAAAGTTAAAGCATAAGAATAACAGAAAGCCTTAAAACTAAGTAAACAAAATGATTATCCCAGTTTATAGAGTTAGATATCTAAAGTCAAAGAAAATACAAGAACTTCTTATAGAAATAGTAGATTAGCTAATTTTAAGACTTTAACATTTCTGAATAAATAAGATGGTCAAGGAATCTGCAGAGAATTTGATGCCTGGGTTAAAGATGGAATCACAATGTTTACTTTAAAAAGAACAAGTACAAATTGCTCAACATTAGAGCATGAAGGTCTTCTGCTTCTGCAGAGCTGAAGTGGAATATATTGTCACGATATTCCCTTCCATGCCATCCCAGTGATTTAGGTTTCTTCTCCTTCCTCCTCCTCCTCCTCCTTTTCCTCTTTTTCTTCTTCTTTATTTGAGAAGTGAAAAATCGTATATATATTTGAAGAAAGCCTATTTTGCAAAGGAAATATAGGAATAAAATGTCTAAATAGCTGCTGATAACACTCCATGTTCAATAGAGGGTCTCATGTTGGCCCCATAAAATTGAGAGCTCCTTCCTTTTCTCTTATTGGAAACCCCCTCCTACCAAGCACAGAGCCATCCTTTTGATGCTAAGCAATAAGCTATTGTAATTACAGGAATTTAATTTGTCCATTTAATGTCAGTAGCAAATTTGGTTAAGGCAACACAACACCATCATCAAAGAACAGTTAGCAGATCATTGAAAGGCTACTAAATTATGCTCTAGAATCTTTGATTTTATGACTGTTTTATTTCCTATGAACTCATCCATCTGAGGCACCAGAAAGCTCCTAATTCCTGGATCCTTCTTTCGTGATCATTCAGAATCACACAATCACACAGCACTTATCAGAAGCCTTCAGGGACATTGTGCAATATTAGAAATTTTACTAAGAGACGTCTCTTTAAATATGCTCCCCGACCTCTGGAAATTTTCTTTAGGAAAATAGGACTTGCTAAAATTTTAAGAAAAAAGAATTTTAACCACTGCCCATTGTCATGTAGTACTTCTTGTCACAAGTTGTACTAAATGTGTCACAACAACCCAATGAAGTAGGCACAATTATTATCTTCATTTTGCACATGAAGAGACTGAGACGGAGAGATAAAGTGATGGGCCCAAGATTGCAAAACTAATAATAAATGACACTAGGTTCAAACACAATTTAAATAAAAATATTGCCCTGGGCCTGCATTGAAACATAAAGGACCAAATTATCTAAATTGGGCATCAATGCGGCACAACCACTGTCTGTTTTAAAACACGCAGTTTATATGGATTTGTGGCATATATATGAACATGTTTTATAGCTACATGCAAAAACAAAACAAATCCCTAAACTGAAATAAGTCCACATTGATTAACTTCATTTGATCAACTAGGTTAAGTCAAGGTTTTCTTAGTCAGTGCTCAATACAATAAATAACAGTTATTATTATTCCAAAGTAGTTTCTGTGCTTAAAGGAGTAATTCAACAATGTGGGGAGTGGGGAGAGTTTCCTGATTGGGTATCACTCTTTGGTCTGAAACCCACACCTCAGATTGATCCAAAATACATTCCCTTTCTCTCCAAACATGAAACTAGCCATCTAGAAGTTATCTAACCCTGATTCCTCCCCCCCAAAAAATGTGTAAAATTTGAAATTAATCCTTGTTCTTTAGTATGAGACAGCCACATAGGACAATGCCAGCTGTTAAAGCAAGAAGGCCTTTTCTTCCTTCAGTCTTCCTAACGCTGGACTAATGTTCCCAAACCTAGGAATGAAATTCCAAGGAGTATATCCCAGTCTAGGTAACTCGCACCTCCTGGGTCTCCCTGGGTGGATCCCGGCTGTCGCTACTATAATGCACTGCCTTACAAAAAAACCTAGGAATGAAATTCCAAGGAGTATATCCCAGTCTAGGTAACTCTCACCTCCTGGGTCTCCCTGGGTGGATCCCGGCTGTCGCTACTATAATGCACTGCCTTACAAAGTAGTTAACACTAATCATAGACGGAGTGTGAAGGAAGATATTTAAGAGCATAGATGCAAGCTCTCATGGAGCATAGATGCAAGCTCTCATGGGATTAACTGTATTCTTCTGGATTTAAGAGCAGCTTTACCAACAATCTTCAGGATTCAAAATAATATAAACTATACTCAATATTTTCAAATCATAACATTAATCACTAATGTAAAAAAAAATCATCTAGCTTAAATATTCTCCATAAGTCACCCTCAGTGACAATTTCCAAAACAAAAGGCAAAAAACAGCCTCTGTTTAAATTTATGGCTTGTCAGTGTCATAAAACAGAAATGTATCATGACAAGTTCTTGAATTTTCAGCTTATTATACTGCTGAGACTTTCAAGTGATTTATCTTCTGGATATAAGGCCAATATTTGCATTTTGACTCATTTCTACAGCTCCATTACTGGATTCTTATGATACAGAATCCAGCATTCTAGTATAAGAACAATAAACTCTTTTGCAACATTGTAAACATTTTATTTCTATTTTTAAAAGGTCCTAACTCTACAACCTTTCTTTGTACAATTCAGGTCATACACACTACATTTAAATACAAAATGGATGAAATATTTTGGAGCGTGGGTATCAGAAATGGCAAAATACTGTATTGTTCATGTTTATGTATTTTATCTATTATATTGTTAGTATATTTTCATAGGGAAAGATTAATATTTATGTTTAAACAGACAATTAAAATCAACTTGCAATTGTCAAGTTACACCAAAAGATTATGGTTTAAGATAAAAAGAGGCTAATTTCATAATTTCCAGATGTAACTATATCTATTTTAAAAATGTTTAATAGCTATTGTTTCATTCATGTGTATCCTGGCCAATATCTAGATAACTTGACAGATGATGTAGGCAAGACATTTGCAATTTATAGCTACCTTTGATTTTATATTGCAATAATTAAGGTATAGAAAGGTTTTGAATAGGAATATAAAGTAAATTTACTTTTCTTAGATTTAACAATAACCTGTATTAAACTTTCTAATCTGTTTATTAATTCTTCCACTAACTCTAATCTAACTCTAAACATATAAATACAACCAGCTTAAGAATTGAAGTAGTTTCTTTACTCTGTTTAACGGTCTATGGAGGCAATTTAGTAGAATAAAGGGGCAGATCATGTATTTTAGATTTAAACAGATCTGGAGAGAGAGAGACAGACAGACAGACAGATAGAAAGACTAATAGAATATTTTGTCATTGTTTTATAAATCCTATTTCTTCATTTTTCTTGATAAATCTTTGATTTAAACAATGGCTATTTTAACATACTTTTCATATTGCTCTATTATTTCCTATTCTTTGGGAGTACACTTTTCCTCTCATGGTGGTGGATTCTTTTGAGTGCTTCGTAATTTTGCCTAGGAGCTCCTCTTTTACAGAACATGCATTCCAGATTATGAAACCTTCCCTATGACCAATTTTATTTTATTTTTTAAGTAAGGTACAATTTATACACAGCAAAATACACAAATCTTAAGTGTTCATCTTGATTAATTTTTTGCATATGTATATACCCCTATAACTACCATACAAAGATATAGAATATTTCCGGCCGGCCCGGTGGCGCACTGCTACAGTGCGCCGCTTGGGAGTGCGGCAGCGCTCCTGCCGAGGGTTCGGATCCCACATCCAGACCAGTTCCTGCTCACTGGCTGAGCGAGGTGCGGGCGCAACACCGAGGGTTGCGATGCCGTTGCCGGTCCGCCATTGCCGGTCCCAGTCTGGTACGGGCGCGACACTGAGGGTTGCGATCCGTTGCCAGACACGAAAAAAGACAAAAAGGAAAAAAAAAAAAAAAGATATAGAATATTTCCAGCACCTGTGTGCCCCCTCCCAGTCAATATCCCCTGAAAGGTAACTGCTATAAATATCGATATTTGGCAGAATGTTTTCCAGTTTTGTTCTTATTTAAAAAGGTTGACTTCTCTATTCCAAGGTCCTTTGAATTTTCACCTAAATTTTAGAATTGGCTTTCCAACTTTTTCCAAAAAAAGTTAAGATTTTGATCATGATTAAATTTAATCTACAAATCAATTTTGAGAAAATTGATATCTTATCAATATTCTGTAATTACCCTCAGAAATATTTTGTAGTGTTTGGTGTACTTTAACTTGATTTATTTTTAGCTATATGATTTTTTTGCTGCTATTGTAAATGGTATTGTTTTAAATTTAATTTTTAGGCTTCTGGTCAAGATGGTGGAATAGACGGTCCCAGCATCACTCTCTCCCACAGATCAATGAATTTACAACTATTAAAAAGCAATGACAGCTAAGCTGTCTAGGGACTGCCAAGGGACTGCTAGTGCTCAGGGGAAGAGGCGAGGAGAGACCTACAGAATTCATGGAAGCAGAAGAATCCTCGATAAGAGAAAGAAAGTTCTGCTCTGACCATTTTGAGCCCTGGCCCTTTAAGTCTGGAGCTGGCAAGCACAGGGAGCAGGAGCTGGCAAAAGCAGCAACTGTGCCCTTCCTATGGAGTTGCTTGGAGGTGGCAGGGTGAAGAGGACCTTGGTGGCCCCCAGGCCAGCAAGACCACTAACAGGGTTCCCATGGACCCACATAGGAGTGAGGGGCCACAGACAACTGAAAAAAGGAGCCACTCAGAGGCCAGTGAGTCATAGCAAGGGATGGAGCACAGCCCGTTCCATGGGAAGTGTTTGTAACATGGGTAGTAGGGGAGACAGGCCCACCAGGGAAACTTTGGGGCACAGCGAAGACAGCTGATCCACCCCCAATCAGCACAGGCCCACTCAGTAGAGACTGGTCAGGAATATAGAACTGCAGGGGGTGCAGTTTGCTGAAAAGACTCAGGCCCAGACCAGAGTTTCCACATAACCCACGTGTACCAGACTTCACAAGACGTAGAAGTACATACAAGGTCAACAATTAAAACCTGAGCTGCACAAAAGATTCCCCAGAGTATTAGCAGCAAAGCAGCAATTTAGCTCAACTACAGGGCTTAAGTACTTGTCCTCACGGGAAGTTCCCTCATTTTAGAAGTAAGCAAAAGACAACAAATTAGTTCCAGTGGAGAGATTAAGTGGTGGGAACAGTGAATAATCCAACACAGAACTGAAAGAAAAAACAAAATACCCACAGATCAGGGATAAAGTCTGATATTAACTAGTAAAGGTCTAACATCACCAAAGAACACCTATAAAACCTAGAAGGACTGGAAGCACTCCAGGTTCCCAAGCCAGGGCAGTGGGGTGCCAAGGGTCTCAGGCACACCCCCTATTCCCCCGAGATCCGCAATCAACCCAGTGATGATCACTGAGCTGCCACCAGAAGGCCCCTGGTCTCCTCTGCCAGAATGAGGGTGGTGCCATGGGCCTCAACCAAGCACCCCTCCTTTCTCCTCCTCCCACCCTATTTCCTTCCCCCTTCTCTTCTCACCCTCCCCTCCAACTGCTCTGCAACATCTTTGAATGTAAAAAAATATATATTAATAAATAAGTAGATTTTTAAAAATAAATTTAATTTTTAATTGTTTGTTGCTTATAAATAGAAATACAATTGTTTTTGTATATTGACTTTGTAATCATCAACCTTGCTAACTTTATTATTTCTAAGATTTTGTTGGTTTTTTTTTAGATTTTCTATGAATGCAATCTTGTCACCGTTTCTCTTTTCTAACCATTATACCTTTTTCTTTCATCTGCTTTATTGGCAGTTCTAATACATCAATATAGGTAGATAAGTGGGTAAGATGATGGATTTATACTATTCTGATTATAATTCACTTCTCTAAACAGAGCTATGGAGCTTAATAAAAACAAGATACACAAAAAGGCAGCCAAAATCAATTTACATGTCCTTAAAATTTGTGAGTTTTTACCCAACAAAGTTTGTTAGGCTTTGACTTCACCTGATGAGACTGATGAGAAATAAGCAAATGAAGGAGAAGTTAAGAAAAGAGCTGTAGGCTGGAATAGGGGTGTCAGGGAGTACTGAACGCAGATGAAGGCAAGAGCACAGCCTCTTGTGGCTCTCCTGCAGAGATCAGAAGACAAACTTTCCGTAGCTTCTGGGAGGTGGGCCTCATATTGCTGTAGTGCAGAACAATAATGAACGTTTATAATGTTGATCCTAAATCATCTAGAAAAGATTAAACTATATTCAGTTTATTCTGATTAAGAAGACAAGTTTATTTCAAAATATCATATGTAAAATTGTTGAAATTCCAAGTCTGAAAAAGATGCAAACCTTTAGTTGTATAAATATATATATATATAGTTTGTATATAGTTACCTTTATATATATATATATATATATAGAGAGAGAGAGAGAGAGAGAGAGAGAGAGAGAGAGAGGTATAAATATATATATATATAGTTTGTATATAGTTACCTTTATATATATATATAGAGAGAGAGAGAGAGAGAGAGAGAGAGAGAGAGAGAGAGAGAGAGATATGTATATGGTTATATACTTAATAGCTGTATGGTTATATAGACCGTAGTCCAGCTATCTAGGATTCAGTATCAGCCTTTAGAGTAACTGAAGTGTAACTTTTCCGTGACCATGAACTCATCCTTCACCACTCTGTTCTTTAAAAAGCAAACGCAATGTGCTACCAGCTAAGAAACTTGACCTACCAAACATTTCTGTAATGGTTTGAATAAACAACAGCTGTCACAATAGCGTCGATTTACCTGCTGTTCTGTTCTTGCATCCATAAAATCATTTCCTTTTACACAAGAGTGTACTGAGGAATAATTAGTGTTTTGTAAAACAATTTGAAGGTGTAAAAAATTACTCCAAAATTCTAATTGTGATTCCTATTATAACAGCCAAGAGGCAAGAAGAATAATGCAGTGATCCTAATTGGTGATTGAATAATAGAGATGCCCTTAACCATCTGTGAAAGAGGTAAGGAAACACACACACTCACACTCTCACACACACACATCTTCTTTGCCTGACAGCAGAAGCAAGAAAGCAAAAGCAAAACTATAGAGGGCTAACCCTTTGCATTAGAGAATCCTAATTGGATTCGCCCAGTTTTTGCCTGGCAGCACATAATCTTTGAAACCCAGTAAGTCACCCATCTTCGAACATATTCTGATATCTCCAAATATATCCTGATATTTCACTCTGTTTAAGTGAAATTTAGCTGCGTACTAATGTCCTTTCTAGAGTAAAATCTAAAGCTTGTATGACCTGAAACATCAAAGATGGCAAATTTAACTTTATGGCAAAATGAATTTGGTTTTGTATCCTGGATATTCCACATCTACAAAACAGGTGTTGCTGCATTATGTCCATATAAGAGTTTTATATACCATCTATATGTCAATAACTTCCAAATATATGCCTGTAATTCAAACATCTCTGAACTTCAGACTCACATATTAAGCAGCCATGACATCTCCAGTTGGATATCTTATAGGCATCCCAAATTTCATATATCTAAAAAATACCCCCTAACTTTCTCCTACGTGTCTTGTACATCTGCACGGATAGTATTACCAGATTCTACCCAGCTGCTCAAATCTGAGAATTGTTTTCAGTTCCTCCTTCTTTCTCATCACTCATATCTAATCCACCTTCAAGTCCTGTCAATTCAGCTACAAACACATCTTGATTCCATTTATTTCCCTTCATCTCAGTAGCCACTGCCATAATAAAATCCATCATCACCTCTTGCCTAAATAATTATATCTGCCTGTTTATAATCCTGCCTGCTTTGCTCCATCCATTTTCAATACAATAGCCAAAATATTCTTTTTAAAATGCAAATCTGATCATGCTACATTCCAGCTAAAAACCCTCCAGTGACTTCCCATTTTACTTAGAATAATTTTTTAAAAACCATATGGACTACAAGGCTCTGCGTGATCTGGTGGTCTCATGTCTCATGGTTCTCCTCCTTGAGTGTCATGTTCCAGCCACATTGGCTTTCTTCAACTTCTGAAACACACTAAGCTCTTTTCTTCCTTAAGATCATCACAGAGGCTCTTCTCTAACTGGAACACCCTTCCCCCTTACTACCCACTTCTTTGATTTCATGTCTAATCTCAGATATCACGTCCTCTGAGAAGCTTCTGTTATCATTCTTTCCAAAGTGGTTTTTCTCACCCCCCTATATTTCCTTATAGTGTCTCTTACTGCACATCGCTATTCTCCCTTCACAGCATGTAGCACAATTTGTAATGTACTTACTTGTTTGCTTACTTTTTTTTTTTTTTTTGAGTATCCCTCCCCGACTAAACTAGAAGCTCTACAAGGACTGGGTCCATCACTATTTTGTTCATCGTTATAAACACAGTACCATGTAGTTGTAAAATGCATGTGTTGAAATGCTAATATATACGTGTCTTTGGAAAACAGAACTCTCCTGCTAAATTTGCTTTTAATTGCACTTAATCCAGAGGCCTACTCTTAGGTGGGGAAATCAATAATGGGAAGTTAGAGAGAGTTTCTGGCATGCTTTCTATTGGGTTGAGTGATCACCATATGCTAAGTCTCCTCTTTACTTTCTGTATTCTCTCTTCTCATTTAGAAAATAATTAGTTCTTCTTCCTTTGCTGCTGCAAAAATTATCTTCCTCTTCAAAGATTCAGTGGTGTTTCATCCTGCATTGCCAATCAGGCTGGGCTGTCCATGTCACTCCCCAGCCCGCCTACCTATATCACCTCCATCATTTTTCCCACCTGTTTCCAACACAGTAATCAAGAAATACCACTCATCTTCCCTTCTGTCTCTCTCCTTCTATAGATGCTTTACAGGACAGTTTAAGCTATTTCAAAAACCCAGAACAAGCTCCCATCTGTCATCTGTTAAACCATCATTTTGCCTTCATTAAAAATCTTTCTTAAATTCAAGCTTACTTCAAAACAGTAAGAGTTTGGAAAGAAGTGTGATATCTCATATTCAGATTCACATGTCTGATAATGCTCTGTATGTCTACCTGGGTTTACTTAAGGACAATATAAAAAATGAAGTCCATAATAGAAAAAAAAAATCATAGCATTTATATATTTTAAATACATGTGACTGTATTTATAAAGATGCATATTCTATTTGTGTCATTCTGCAATGTTACAAAGTGATAGGAGACCAAAGTAATATGCTTCCCTTCTACACAATGCCTAGCAAATTGAGGTTACACAATAAGCATACATATATGTTAATATCATAAACACACTAATGTACAAATTCACTATAAGTATATGTGAAGTTTAAGAAGATTTTCAGACTGGAAATTTTTCTTGAACATAACCACTGGCTTACTTCTACTTATTGAGAAGGTATCTGTGATTTGTTAATTTTAGTTGTCAAGTTGACTGGATTAAGGAATACCTAGAGAGCTCATAAAGCATTATTTCTAGGTATGTCTTTGAGGGTGTTTTCAGAGGAGATTGACATCTAAGTTGGTGGACTGAGTGGGAAAGGTCCACCCTCAACGTAGGTGGGCACCATTCCACGGGCTGAGGGCCCAGACAGAACAAAAAGACAGAGGAAAGGTGAATTCTCTCTCTTTCTCTCTCTCTCTCTGTCTCTGTCTCTCTCTCTCTCTCTCCTGGAGGTAGGACACTCTTCTCCTACCCTTAGACATCAGAACTCCAGGATTTCCAACCTTTAGACTTTGGGACTTGTACCAGAAGCCCCCAGACTCTTAGGCCTTCAGGCTTAGACTAAGAGCTACAACTTCAGCTTCCCTGGTTCTGAGGTTTTTGTACTTGACCTGAGCCACCCTACTAGCTTCTGTGCATCTCCAGCTTTCAGACAATCTATGATGGGACTTCTCAGCCACCATAATCACATGAGCTAATTGCCTTAATAAATCCCCTCTCATTTATATCTATGTCTATGTCTATATCTATATCTATATCTATATCTATATCTATATATCACCTCCTATTGGTTCTATCTCTACATAGTAAAGTCAAGTTGGGCTGACAAATCGCTTTTCTCTTCCCAAAGTACTTAAACATTTTATGTTTTCAATGTGGTTACTATATATCACCTCCTATTGGTTCTATCTCTACATAGTAAAGTCAAGTTAGGCTGACAAATCGCTTTTCTCTTCCCAAAGTACTTAAACATTTTATGTTTTCAATGTGGTTATCTTCACCAATGTAAGATAAAGATGTTTGACAGTCCCCCAATAGGGGTACAATATATCATTCACTGACAGCCAGAAGATAAGGAAGATTTAGCCAGGTATCTCTAATTCTTTGAGTCCTGAACCAAACACAACCCTAATTGTGGAAATCACTGGCTAGATGTCAAGATGACATTGTTAAAAAGTGGAAAATGATTACAGACCCTGTGTTTATTATCAGTCAGTAGTCGATTCTTTCAAAACCCATACTCAGAGGAGTTGGCCAGATGAGAACAAGCAATAATTTCCCTATATTTTTATAAAATTAATGTTGATCTCGATATTTTAAGAGCAATTGGAGAATTTTAAAAAGACCCTGGAAAAGGCAGGCCAAAATGATAGGTATGATGATAACGAAAGACTATTAAAAAAGGATAAAAAATTGGGGTTATTTAATCTTCCACAGTGACGGTAATGGAATGATGACTAATTTAATAAGTAGAAAATTTTTATAAAAAGAATACTACCCAGTTTTTGTCATACTATCAGGGCTACATTAGGTGAAAAAATGGGTTTAAATTGTGATTGAAAAGAGACTTACACTAGAGATAAGGGAGGTTTGTTGGTAGAGATTACAACATTCAAAAAGAGGCTTCTGAAGAAATTATCTCCATTCTTGGAGAACCTTAAAATACAATCTATGGTAATATATCTGAAGTTGCTTTATATCAAAGAAAATTGGCCAAGCAGTTTGCACTTAGAGGGTCCCTTAAAGATTAGGATTCTCTGATTGTACTTTCAGTGACTCTGGGAAAGTTTTTTCTTAACAATAATCACATTGTATTTCAACAGTATATGGAATACTGACTATATTAAGAAACTAATGTTTATTATTAGAAATTTCTATGAAGTGGAGAGAGAGCAAGATGTGATACCAAGGTGATGACAGAGGTAAGTAATTTTTCTATGATTACAGGTTAATCTGAATAAAACACATCTACTTTCCTCCATAATTCTGAAGGTCACTTTTGACACAATACTGACTCTTGAGTGTGAGGAATTAGGAGCAGCTATTACTAAATTTAACCTCTGGTGGCTGGCTGGTTAGCTGACTTGGTTAGTGCATGGTGCTGATACCACCACTGGGCATCCACCAAACAAAAATAAAAAAAGATGAATTTAAACTCTGAGAAAATTTAAAGATGGAGAACTTTATTAGTTAAAAATATCACAAATATTGGATGCTGAGGAGTTGGCATTCATTAGACACAGAAGTGTTCTAGTTACCATTTTGTAATACCATTCAAGAGTGATGGGGTCACCCCCGTGTGATGGATATGAATTCCACTATCCTTTGTCTGGTTCTGACATTTTCTCACTGCATGAAATGCATGATAGCTCAGTTCCATTCTGACCTTTATATTTCCCTGTAAAGGTACACCCAAAATAATGTCTGCAATAGCAACAGGAAGTTCCTGACCTTGACCTTTACCTATCACAGGAAGGAGATTACGTTATAATAGGACTCTTTCTGAAAATGTAACACATGAATTGATAAACTTCTCATTCACAAAAAAAAATGTTTCAGGCTAAGTCATTAAGAATTATAGAAGGCTCATAAAATCAAAGTAAAGGTTCCGTCAGCAGTAAAGATGTACAATTATGCCAAGTAACCAAAATTTGTACCCTATTTATAACAGATATTTTACAATTATAATCAGGATGTGTAAGATAAACACAAGTGAATTTATCTGGTTAAGTTTTTCATCTTTGCTGAGTTTCAGTTTTTCCAAGTGGGAATTTATACCAGAGCTAATTTCTGAGACCTTTCCAATGAAAAAATAAAAAAGATCTATTCAGTGATTTCCTTTTGATTAATATGATGACCCAGAGACCACAAAGTGCTTTCTTTGTTAATGTTCCTTTACGTGCACATTCTGCTTGCTTTTTAGACAGAAAAGCTCATTCAGGAAACTGACCTAGGGGGCAAACATTATAAAATCCAGGGAACACATTTCATACACATCTCCCATCACCATCATCTTCTTTAAAATTGAAGTCCTCATTCTGGAAAAAGAGGAGGGAAAGAAAAATAACATAAAACAACAACAACAACAAAAATCTTTA
>NW_007727431.1:240444-249432 GCF_000696425.1 Galeopterus variegatus
TTTGGATCCAGGAAGCCCAAAGATCTTAAAGCAGATTCAATCCAAAAAGATCCTCTCCAAGACACATTACAGTCAAACTGGCAAAACTCAAAGACAAAGAGAGAATTCTAAAAGCAGAATGAGAAAAGTGTCAAGTCAACTATAAGGGAGCCCCCATCAGACTAAGAGCAAACTGAAACCTTACAGGCCAGAAGAAAATGGGATAGTATATACAAAATACTAAAAGAAAAAAATTGCCAGCCAACAATTCTCTGGCTTAAAATTTCTAACAATGGGCCCAGGTGAGGGCCAGTCCAATGTGCCAAGCCTGTTGCAGCTGTCAGCCCACACCTGAGCCCTGGAGAGGCCCAACCACCAACTGAGTAGGTACCCGGTTGAGCACTGTCATACATGCCAATCTGTTGCAGCCACCAGCCCATACCCAAGCCCCAGAGAGGCCAGCCCCCAGAGAAGCAGGCACCCAGGTGAGTACCATCCTGTGCACTGACCCACCACAACAGTTGACACACAGATGAGCCCCGGAGAATCCCACTCACCAACCAAGCAGGAGCCAAGGCAGCCCACCACACAGTCAACTACATTGATACAAAAAGAGTCACCAGCACAGCCTACAAATAGAGGAGGAAGTCTTTCCCCTCATAGTTCACTCCAGAATAATAGAAGTGCTTTACCAGATGACCAAACATCAACAAAAAAATAATAGAACTACAAACAAATAAGAAGATATGACACCACCAAAGAAATATGGCAATTCTCAAGTACCAGACCTCATAAAGCAAGAAACCCTTGATGTATCTGAAAAAGAATCCCAAGCACTGATCTTCAGAAAACTCAAACAGATAAGAGAAGAATCAATTAGAGAACACAATGAAAGAAGAAAAAATATCCAAGATATGAAGGAGGAAATATACAAAGAGATTAATGCCTTAAATAAGAATGTAACAGAACTCCTAGAAATGAAAGATTCACTCAATGAAATAAAAAGCACAACAAAGAGCTTGAGCAGCAGGCTAGAGGAAGCAGAAGAAAGAACTTCAGACTTCAATGAAGGCCTTTTAAAAATAACCCAGGCAGACAACAAAAGGAAAAAAGAATTTTAAAAAATGAATAAAATCTAAGAGAGCTAGCAGATGACCTCAAGCACACGAACATCCATATCATGGGTATTCCAGAAGGAAGGAGAAAGGAAAAGACATTGAAAACCTATTCAAGGAAATAATAACAGAAAACTTCCCAGGTATAGGGGGAGATGCAGACCTTTGGATCCAGGAAGCCCAAAGATCTTAAAGCAGATTCAATCCAAAAAGATCCTCTCCAAGGCACATTACAGTCAAACTGGCAAAACTCAAAGACAAAGAGAGAATTCTAAAAGCAGAATGAGAAAAGTGTCAAGTCAACTATAAGGGAGCCCCCATCAGACTAAGAGCAAACTGAAACCTTACAGGCCAGAAGAAAATGGGATAGTATATACAAAATACTAAAAGAAAAAAATTGCCAGCCAACAATTCTATACCCAGCAAGATTATCCTTCAGAAATGAAGGAGAAATAGTGTGTTTCCAGACAAAAACTATGGAAGTTTACCATCACATGACCAGCCCTACAAAAAATACTCAAAGGAGTCCTGCATCTAGAATCTGAAAATGATAATCACTATTATGGATTTACAAATAAGAGCAAAACATGCCATTAAAACCAAAATGCAAATGAGAAAAAGAAAGAAGCTAAATCATGTCACCTCAAAAATCCAACTAACACTGGAGATGAAAAATAGAAGAGGAAGAAAGGAACAAATGATACTCAAAACATCTAAACGAAAAGCAATACAATGATAGGAGTAAAACAACATTTGTCAATAACAACCCTAAATGTGAACAGATTAGACTCCCCATTCAAAAGACACAGACTGACTTACTGATTAAAAAGCAAGACCCAACTATATGCTGTCTTCAAGAGACCCACCTTACCTATAAAGACTCACACAAATAAAAATGAAGGGATGGAAAAGATGTACCATGCAAATGGAAATCAAAAACTAACAAGAGTAGCTATTCTTATATCAGATAAAATAGACTTCAAACCAAAAACTATTTTAAAAGACAAACAAGGTAATTAAATAATGATAAAGAGATCTATTCAGTTAGAAGACATAACAATCATAAATATGTATGGACCTGACACTGGAACATCCAGATACGTAAAGCAAACAAACACTCTTAGACCTAAAACAAGAGATAGATCCTAATACAATAATAGTGGTGACCAGAACACCCCTCTCTCAGCTTTGGACAGATCTTCCAGGCAACAAATCAACAAAGAAACATAGGATTCAAACTATATCTTAGACCAATTGGACCTGGCAGACATCTACAGAAAATTTCATCTAACAACTACAGAATGCATGTTCTTCTCATCAGCACATGGAACATTCTCCAGGATAGACTGCATTCTAGCTCACAAATCAAGTCTCAGCAAATTTTTAAAAATTGAAATCATTCCAAGTGTCTTTTTCAGATCACAATGGATTAAAACTGGAAATCAATAACAAACAAAGTTTTGGATAATATTCAAGTGCATGGAAACTAAACAACAGACTCCTCAATGACTTATGGGTTCAAGAAGAAATTAAACAGATCAAAAAATATATTGAAACTAATGAAAACAAAGATATATCATACCAAAACCTGTGGGATATTGTAAAAGCAATGAACACCTACATCAAAAGAATGGAAACACTTCAAATAAATGACCTAATGCTATACCTCAAAGAACTAGAAAAACAAAAACAATACAATCATAAAAGTAGTAGACGGAAAGAAATAATTAAGATCAGGGCAGAACTAAATGAAATACAGACCCAAAAAACAATACAAAAGAGCAGTGAAACAGAAAGCTGGTTTTAGAAGAAGATAAATAAAATAGACTAATAAAGGAAGAGAGAAGAGACCCAAATAACACAAAAAACAGAAATGAAAAGGGAAACATTACAACAAATACCATAGAAATATGAAGAATCATTAGAGATTATTATACACAACCATATGACAAAAAATATAAAAACCTGGAGGAAATGGATAAATTTCTGGACACATACAAACTACCAAGACTGAACCAAGAAGAAATAGAGAACCTGAACAGACCAATGAGATTGTAGCAATAATCAGAAATCTTCCAACAAAGAAATGCCCAAGACTAGATGGCTTTACAGCTGAATTCTATCAAACCTTTAAAGAAGAATTAATACCTCTTCCTTTCAAATTTTTCCAAAAATTGAAACAGAAGCCATTCTCCCAAACTCATTCTATGAGGCCAGCATCATTCTGATACCAAAACCAGATAAAGTTACAACAAAAAGAGAAAATTACAGGCCAATATATTTGATGATAATAGATGCAAAACCTCAACAAAATATTAGCAATTAGATTATAGAAACATGTCAGAAAAATTATACACCATGATCAAGTAGGATTCATCCCAGGGATGCAAGGATTGTACAACATATGAAAATCAATAAATATGATACACCACATCAATGAAATCAAGGGAAAAAACTATATGATTTTCTCAACAGATGAAGAAAAAGCATTCAACAAAATTCAAGATCCCTTCATGATTAAGACTCTCAGAAAATTAGGTATAGAAGGAAATTATCTCAACACAATAAAAGCTATTTACAACAAACCAATCACCAATATCATCCTGACTGGGGAAAACTTTGAAAGCTTTCAGACAAAGATGACCACTCTCACCACTCCTATTTTACATAGTACTGGAAGTACTAGCCAGAGCAATCAGGCAAGAGAAAGAAATAAAGGGCCTCCAGATTAGAAAGGACAAAGTCAAACTGTCCCTGTTTGCAAATGATCTTACATATTGAAAAACCTACAGGCTCTACCAAAAAACTCTTAGAGCTGATTAACAATTTCAATAATGTTGTAGGATACAAAATCAACACTCAAAAATCATTAGTGTTTTTATACTCCAGCAACAAACTAGCAGAAAAAGAAATCAAGAAAGCAAGCCCTTTTACAACAGTCACCAAAAAATATAAAATCCCTGGGGATCAATTTAACCAAGGAGGTAAAAGATCTCTACAATTAGAACTACAAAACATTCCTGAAAAAAAATTAAAGAGGACACAAGAAGGTGGAAAGACATACCATGCTCTTGGATGAGAAGAATTAACATCATGAAAATGTCTCTGCTACCCAAAGCAATCTACAGATTCAAGGCAATCCACATCAAAATAACAATGGCATTCTTCACAGAAATAGAAACAGCAATTCTAATATTCATATGTAACAACAAAAGACCCCAAATAGCCAAAGCAATCCCGAGCAAAAAATAAATAAATAAATAAAGCCAGAGCCATAACACTACCCTACTTCAAATTTTATTACAAAGCTACTGTAACCAAAACAGCATGGTAGTGGCATAAAAACAAGACACTCAGAATAGAAAACCTGGGAATCAACCCACATACAGCTAACTAATCTTTGACAAAGGCAACAAGAACATACATTTGGGAAAAGACTGCCTCTTCAATAAATGGTGCTGGGAAAACTGGACATTCATATGCAGAAGAATGATACTGGACCTGTACTTCCCACCATATACCAAAATCAACTCAAAATGGACTAAAGACTTTAATATAAGACCTGAAACCATGAAATTACTTAAGAAAAACATAAGAGAATCACTCCAAGAAGTAGGACTGAGCAAAGACTTTATGAATAAGACCGCAAAAGCAACAAAAGAAAAAAATAAACAAATGGGATTATATCAATCTAAAAAGCTTCTGCACAGCAAAGGAAATGATCAACAGAGCAGAAAGACAACCTACAGAATGGGAGAAGATATTTGAAAACTATGCATCCAACAAGGGATTAATATCCAGAATATACAAAGAACCCAAACAACTAAACAGTAAAAAAACACAATCCAATTAAAAAATGGGCAAAGGAGATGAATAGACATTTTTCAAAGGAAGACATACAAATGGCCAACAGGTACATGAAAAAATGCTCAGCATCACTGGTCATCAGAGAAATGTAAATCAAACGACATTGAGTTATCATCTCACCCCAGTTAGACTGGCCATTATTAAAAAGACTGAGAATAACAAATGCTGGTGAGGATGAAGGGAAAGGGAGCTCTTCTACACTGCTGGTGGGAGTGTAAATTAGCACAGCTATTATGGAAAATAGTACGGGTGTTCCTCAAACAACTACAGATAGAACTACCATATGATCCAGCACTCCCATTACTGGGTATATATCCAAAGGAATGGAAATCATCATGTCAAAGGGATACCTATACTCCCATGTTTATTGCAGCTTTATTTATAATAGCCAAAATATGGAACCAAATTAATTGTCCATTGACAGAAGACTGGATAAGGAAAATGTGGTATATATACACAATGGAATACTACTCAGCCATAGAAAAGAATGAAATTCTGCCATTTGCAGCAACATGGATAAGTCTGGAGGAAAATTATGTTAAGTGAAGTAAACAAGACAAGGAAAGAGAAATACCACATGTTCTCACTCATAACTGGGTGCTAAGAAAGAAGGCAGGCAGGCAGGCTAGCAAGCAAGAAAAGACCACAAAAATATGTTGAACTTTCAGAAGGAGAGAACAAATCTAAGGATACTAGAAATCATGATTTGTAATAATGAATATGTTAATAAATTTTTAAAATTACAAAAAAAATTCTAATAATGGTAAGAGGGGCGAGAGAATGATTGAGAAGGGAAATTTTAAAAAAATATATTTATCCCCTTTATGTGTGATATATATCTAAATTTTAAAATAGAAAAAATCAATTATTTGACTTATTCACAAATTTTTAGACATCTTACTTTGTTTCTAAAAAAGTACAAATAATTGACTGAATTAAGCTGTCTTTAAATGCAATCATGAGGTAAATAGCTTAAAGGCAACCTGAGTTTTCGCTAATTTATTTCAAATATTTTGCAAGAATTAAACATACTTTTGTCTCTTTTATAAACAATTTCAAAACATTGCAATTTAAAAGATAAAGCTTGACAAATAATCACCTATATTATCAGTTAAAATATCCTAAGGGAAATAAAATTAAATACAAAAGAACACTCTAATATTCACCTTCTATTTCATACCATATTAACATTTAAATACTCCCAGATAAGATAGCATATTAATTAACTTCCAAAACAAACTATGTGATTTTTTTTGAAAACATGGATTTTCATAAAACTATGGGTGCCTGAAGTAAGTGCTGCAAACAAGTCAGGGACAAAAAGGAAAGGGGCTGAAAACTGGGGATAAGGCTCTGTGCTCATTACTCAAGACTCTTAGTGACAGGTGACAGAAACCAAACTAGCCAAAGCACAACACAGCCATACTGGCACAGATAACTAAGGAATCCTTGACCCATTTCAGTTGTGGCTGTAGCCAGATACAGTATTATCACATATCTGAATCTGTATCTATTTCTACTATCTGATTTCCTCTGCCTTTGCTTTATTCCAGAAGAATTGATTATATGGTAGCAAATCTGATCCCCAGCAACTCCTGGGTTAGAGCTAAGAAACCCAGGGAAAAGAATGAAACACTCTCTCCTTTATATCCATATGAATTTACATCAATGTCGAGTCCATCATTGAGTCAATCACTGTGTCCAGAATCATGATATCCTGGTTAGCCTGTTGTTTGTTCCCTCTGTCTCAGTAAAGGTGGGACCGGGTGTTCAACTCTCTAAATATACTGATATAAGGCTTACAACAAAAAAAAACAGTGTTAAAGACGTTTTTTTTAAAAAAGAAGTTTTTTTTTTTTTTAAAGTATCATCGGACATGATGATGATTATTAAACATTAAGATTGAGGCACTAAAGAGCTACTTGGACTATCGTAGAATGATCAACTATGAACACACTATAATCAGATGACGACCTAGCCATTTTATTGGAGGAACCCCAGCTCTAAGAAACTAACATATTTTTCTCTTTGGATGAACAATTCCAAGGAGGGTCCTACAATCTCTTGCCTGGAAGGAGATAGATACAAAAAGTCTGGTATTCTGGGAGCTGTGGAAGGGAAGAATTTTGGTGAGGATGAGGTTTTCTCACCATGCACTACATATGTTTTCACCTACTCTTCAAATTGTCAGTTCAGTGCCTCATGCTTGTCCTTGGCTGTGTTTTCTGACCCTCGTTCCAGAGCTTTTCTTGGTCAATTGCTTAGATAACAAACCTCTGTCTTTAGCTGGGATGGTTGCATAGTTGTGTGAGGTGGTAGGAGTGACATGGGGTGTCTAATGGCTCTTTATATACAGATTTTCAAACTAACTTCCTGTTTTCTCCTCCATCTTCACTCCCACCTTCAAATGTCTATGGTATAAATTGTTAAGAACTGTGAAAGGTCCAGGACAATAGCTAGCAATGCCTTTGTTACATGTTGTTAACACTTTTGAGAACTGCTTTCCCCACTATACTGCTTTGCTAGGGATGCCATAACAGTACCACAAACTGTGTGGCTTAAACAACGGAAATTTATTGTGTCACAGTTCTGGAGGCTGGAAGTCTGAGATCAAGGTGTCAGCAGGGTTGGTTCATTCTGAGGGCTGGGAGAGAGAATCTGCTCCATGCCCCTTTCCCAGATTCTGGTGGTTTGCTGGAAATCTTGGACATTCCTTGGCTTGTAGAAGCATCGTCCCACTCTCTGCCTTTATCTTCACACTGCAGTCTCTCTCTCTCTTTCTCTGTGTCCAAACATCCCTATTTACAAGGAATGATCATATCAGATTAGGAAACACCCTATCAACCTCATCTTAACTTGATTGTCTCTTAAAGACCCTATTTTCAAATAAGGTCACATTCTCAGGTACTGGGGTTTATGATTTAACCTTAGAATTTAGGGATAACACAATTCATCCCATAACACCCAGTATATCATGATGAGAAAGAAGAAAGCCTGATGATTTGACAAGGAAGGTGGAACAGATTAGGTCTAGAAGCTTCTTATAAAAAGGCAGGTCGAAAGGTAAGCATCCCAGTGAGGGATTCCAGCACCCTGGGCTAGAGAGGGAAGAAGCTTCACCAGGAATGAAGAGGAGTATAACCAAGAGGTGGCAAAGGCTGATGTTTACTGCTGAACAGATAGGATTTTATATGGGATGGACCTTACTGTTAGATATAATTTGCCTTTTATTTCAGGCTTGACTTTTATTATTTCTTTTTTTCCACAGTTAACTAAATCACAGTGTTCTTTCCAGAATTGCATTCTTTCTTTCACTGAAAAAAATAGAACTCAAATGTTACCTGCTTCCTTCAACTACCTCCTGGCTCCAGGACTAATAAGTAGTGTTCTGCAGCAAAGGGGTTATCACACTAAATTCCTAGGCCCAGATCTGCATCAGAATAGAAGCATCAATTTCACCTAAGAATCACCATCCACTTCTCTAAAGCAATCATCAGATTTGACAATTACCTTCCTTGAATAGACAGGTAATAGTTTAATATCATCCTGGTCTCAGTACAGAATTTATGCTAACAATGATAACCTACCTAGAACATTAGACTCTTGACTTCTTTCCAGTGTACTAAAGAGGCTGCATTATCTCTATCCTATATTTGACATTTTATTTCGAGGCTGCATTATCTCTATCTTATATTTGACATTTTATTTTATCAGAATTCCAGTGTTCATGTAGGTGGTTCAACTGTATACTCCTGCTAGTGTTGCAGGTTAATAGTACATGTGTGCAAATAAAAATAGTGCAAGTAATAATAATAGCAATAGCTCAAGGCCAAAGTTAAAGTAGTAATTTGAGATTTTTAGGGGAGTAGCAAAGACGATTAATTATTGTTACTATTGATAAAAAAGAAAAGCAGTTTTAAAAAAAAAAGGCAGCAGCGCCTAATAGTGAGAGTTGGGAATGCCTACAAGCCACATTATTCAAATTCATTTTATTTATGTGATGCCTTTTACTGTTACTCCATTTATA
>NW_007727431.1:250269-251442 GCF_000696425.1 Galeopterus variegatus
ATTATTATTATTATTGTAATTCACTGTGGCTTTGGTTATACTTCTGGAAGTTGGGGAGTAGAGCTAAAACTACTCCAATTCACCATTGCCATCATCCTAATATTTCTATAGACTCTCTCCCTTCTCATATTTGTTTCTCTCTCCCCAAGAGCTGTGTCTTGACATCCTTGCAAAGTTGTGTTCTTAACATCCTAGCCTATCCAACCCATGAATTATCCCCTTTCATACGTTAAGTATGTGCTTTCAAACATAATCCATCAACCTCCCCTGGTAAATCTACAAATAACAGTCTTATTGAAGTTCTTTAGGGGCAGAGGCAGTTAGTGTATGTTTCAGCTGGAGACTGAGAGGCAAGGGTTCCATCTAACCCTCTCGTCTGTCACCACTACCCACAACAGCAGACCGGATTTTATACAGCTGGGATTTGGAGTTTCCAATAATTTTTTTCTGAAAAGAAATTTTCACTGCTAGAAAAGATGTTTTAAAAAGCCTTGGCATACGAACATGTTTACATCTTCCATATACTGTTCTCTATCCAATCAGGGAACTCCTTCTGTCCCCACTCCCTATGTTATTCAGTTACCCCTTAAAGCACAGGCACTACATTGGAATAATAATAATAATATTTTGGGAGTTTGTTAGATTACTGCACGAAATTTTAAAGAAAATCCCAAACTTTCTATTACCCCTTCTGTATAACTTTTTAATTTTTACTATAATAAACAATATTTAAAAATATATGACTGTTGTGGGTTGAATGTGTGCCCCATAGTTTCATGAGTTGNAAGCCACATTATTCAAATTCATTTTATTTATGTGATGCCTTTTACTGTTACTCCATTTATATTTTCCTCCTTCTTAAGCTCACAAATTTTAACCTGTGAGTCAACCTTCTACATCCCTAAGAAAAGTGAAGCCATCCAAGGTGACTTTCCCCTTTTCATCCCTTTTGACCACTAAACAGCAATGGCATAGCATGGTAATTGGACTAGAATAGAGGACTAAAGGCCAAGTCTTGAAACTGCATTTGCAAGCAAGCACATTGGTTTTAATCATATCATATTGTTTTAGATCAATAATCACAAAATTTGCTAAAGGTCTATTTACTCAAATTTTACATAATATTAAGAAAAAGCAATTGCTCATTTTAAAGATTCATTATTATTATTATTA
>NW_007727431.1:252222-255782 GCF_000696425.1 Galeopterus variegatus
CAATATTTAAAAATATATGACTGTTGTGGGTTGAATGTGTGCCCCATAGTTTCATGAGTTGAAAACTTAATCCACATTGTAACAGTGTTAAGAGAGTGAGAAATCCTATCACGGTAACAGAATGGTGGGGGCCTTAAAGAGGTAATTAGAGTTTGAAGACTCTACCCTTGTGAATGGATTGATCCATTCACAGAGTAATTAGTTGATGGTTTAATGGGTGGTAACGGGTATGGTTCTGATGGCTTTAAAAGGAGAGCAAGTGAGGAGTTTAGCTTTCTCTTGCTCAGCCCATTCTCACCATGTGACACCCTGCTTGCTGTAGAGGAAGGACCTCACTATATGTGTTCCCTGGACTTTGAACTTCCCAGACTCTGAAGCTGTATAAAATAAGTTTTATTTCTTTATAAATTACCCAGTTTCAGGTATCCCATTATAAGTAACAGAAACAGACTAATATAATGATCATTATTCCAAGTCAGGGAATGTCAAGATCCATTTTTTTCCGTGAGATGTTTTCGTGTTTGCAGTAAGAAAGGAAGATAAATACATCCAAATTATCTGTCCTAAATTTCCATTTTTGAGGCCCTTGATGGCCAATCCCCCTCTAGATGTTTAAGGATTCACTTAAAACCTTGCCTCCTGATAGAAATTAATGGGATTAACCCTCAAGGAGGATGCAAATAATTTCATCAGCAGCCATAAACTCTTGCCCTTTTAGCATCTAAAAAAAAGAGAACCAGGACATGATCTCCAGTTGCTGGAGTTGAGGCACTATAGTTCTCTGCATCACTGTATACATTGTATTCCATGCCCCACGTTCATCATGTCAAACAACAGTGACACCAGATCTAGACCTAAGATTGTTCAGTTTTCTCCTCCTAGACAAACCAAAAACATGAGGGTAATATCTAACTATGGTTTGACCATTTATTTGATGAAAAATAAATGGACATTAAAAGTCTTTGACCAGTTTGTGATTTTGAAGTCCTGAAAATTTCAAAGCATTGAAAATAAATTAATCAAAGTGATACATGATCTGAGCCATAGAGTGATGCAACCTCAAATGTGGAGCAGATTCAAAAACAAAGATTAATAATGGTGAGCAGGGAGGTCCAGGTAGAGCAAATGGGTAGAGACTAGGCAAGGCATATCAGGAAAGAGTGAGAAACCTGCTGTGGCAGAAGTGAAAGATATGTAAACAGGAGAAAGTATTGAGAGATGAGATATGAAGAGGAGGTTGGGGTAAGATTATGAGAGGTATTGTATGCTAAAATAAGGAATATGGAATGTATATTATACATCACCATAAATTATTTTATTGTTGCTGGACAATAAGTTGGCCTTTCAAGTGCCTTTTATCAGGTGATGGTACAACCCAATAAAGGAGATAAGTATTGATACATGTTGAGGAGTATATGTCCTGGGACCAAGCTCACTTCCAATTCTTCCTTTACACTTTGCTGATGTATGGCTGAGGACTCAATTTTTTTTTGGCACAAATGTAGACAGAAGTAAGGATAATGGACTTGTCTTAAAGTTAAGACAAGACTAAAAAAAATTGCAGAGCAAATATATGTAGATTAATGATTTGGGAGTGAAAAACTTCCAACTGAACTAAAAGAAAGTGAGTTGGCAATTAATAAAATACATTGATTTTTATAAATTAGGAAGCTAAATAAATAGCTAAAAAAATTATTACTGAGATTTAGGGGTAATCAGCATTGAAATAAATGCTATTTCAGCAAACTTTTTTGTAAAGGGTCAGATAGTAAATATTTTATACTTTGAGAGACAACTATTCACCACCACCATTGTAGCATGAAAGAAGACACAGACCACGCATATATTCAATTAAACTTTACTTACGAACACTGCAATTTGAATTTCATACAATTTTTACATGTCACAAAATATTATTTTTCTTTTGTTTTTGTTTTTTGGGTTTTTTTCTTCAATCATTTAAAAATGTAAAAACATTCTAAGCTCCTGGGCAATTTGTCATTTGGCTTTATGGAGAGTCCTACTCTAGATGATAATAGGTCATGACACTTCAACAACTTCCTTTTTGCTTTGCCGCCTGGGTTTTTTTCTTCAATCATTTAAAAATGTAAAAACATTCTAAGCTCCTGGGCAATTTGTCATTTGGCTTTATGGACAGTCCTACTCTAGATGATAATAGGTCATGACACTTCAACAACTTCCTTTTTGCTTTGCCGCCAACTTTTCCTTTGCCCTTAAAAGTCTTTTTTTCTAAATGTAGGACAAATATAAATGGAAAGTTTAAGAAATACAGAAGAGTGTATTATTTTTTGTTACATATCTGGTTGCTTAGTACTATATGAATCAAAAGGGATCTTTTACAAAAATTGAGGAAGATTGTTTTTAACTACAAAAAAGTAGATGATCAATTATGATCTCTTTTGGAAAATAACACCAGTTTTCTCTTTAAAACAATTTCATAAATATATATATATATATATATATATTTACAATCTTAGGAATTGTTTGGTTTTATTCTATGTCAATATGTAGCCCTTATCATAGGAACACTCAAACATCAGACTGCAAAAGGATTTGGTTGAGTATATTCTATTTTAGTGCAGCAAAAGGAGGCAGAGATGTCCCAATTTAGTCAATCCCATTTTTGGTTTTGCAGGTCACACACAGCCCTTCAGTTCATGAAGTTTCTCTCTATTTCTGGAATAAAAGCTTCCCTTGACTGTAGAGCACTTCAACCATGTCAACTCTGCAAGGAAAGAGCTTATGGGACTGATTTCTCTGCTGGATGTTCTGAGCAAGACAGCATAAAACTGACAAGCTTTAAGGATTCAAATGAAATACCCCAATTAAAATGCAGTTGAAATGTGTACCAGTACCACTAGCAATGTATATGCCAAAAAGAAAGAAAACAGCATAAATGTGACCGATGTCACAAAAGAATGAACGTTGGAAAAGAATTTCAAATGAGGAGTTTTCAAGCTATAAAAAGAAGTTACAGACAACAGAATGGAGATGAGAGATAAATAACCCTGTGACAGACATAATGCACTCCACTAATGAAATAGAGCATTGCAGTATTTAGGCACATAGAACTTCTAATGAGGATAAAAGGTAAGGAACACCAGAGTATCTTTTAAAAGGAAAGGAGACCAGAGTATGATAAATGCCCCACAGAAAGATCTAGAAAAGGCAGCAGTCGTGAACAAAGCCAGGAGTACTGAAAATATGTAAGTAATTAAGTGATCCTTTAAGTCCAAAGTCACAAAGTGGTAGTCATGGGCTGCATTCAGTGTGCAGATATTTTGTCTTTGGCCTGCATTTTGTCAACTCACACAATTTTTAAAACTTATTTGAATTAGTTGCCAACATTAACAAATATGGAGATTTTATACAAAAAAATACAATTTTTCTGATTCAGTTGGGGCTCTGCAGGTCTAATCTTGGTTCCTCTAGCTGAGGCCTCAGGTGAGTCACCCTCTCTATGCCTAAATTCCCTTACCTATAAAATGGTGCTAATTATATAACTTAGTTTGTAGAGTTTTTGTCAAGATTAAATGACA
>NW_007727431.1:257071-260474 GCF_000696425.1 Galeopterus variegatus
ATAGAATGCCTATTCATTGATCCAAAATTCCATTTTTAGTAATTTTCTCAAATAAAATGAGCCATCAAGTGGGGAAAAAAATTGTATGTACAATCATGCTATCATCAATATTGACAAAAAAGCAAAAGTCTGGAAAAAATGTAAATATTAAAATAGAGACTGGTTAATTAGGTCATAAAAGACCATATGAAGGAACATTAAAAGCCTTTAAGATAGTGCCAGCGGAATTGGGCTAATAATATATTTATTATCTTCTTGGAGCCTTTCCTGATTTTCAAATTTTCTAAGGTTATTTTTAAATGAGTTTAACTTTCATTAAGTTGAATTTTTTAAATTATCACAGTGAAAAAGCAAACAAGTTGGGGGTAGAAATATAAAAAAATTTGAACAAGAAAAAATCTTGCTCAAAGTTCAATGAAGATGAAGCAGTTCCAAAAAATAAAAGCCTTAATACTCATAACAGGTCTACTAAGATAGAAAAGAAAAATGAGGCCTTTATTCTTGTATAAAAAATATAAATCTATCCTCCTTGATATACTTGCTCAATACTGTGGAAAAACCATTCAAGCGTTCTATATTTTCTTTTCCAATATTCTCTTCAGTAAGGTGAGCAATAAACATCACAGATAGTTTCAGGAACACTGTTATCACTGACACACTAAAAAAAATTTCTCTGATAAGCAAAGTGAGAAACATCATCTTTTTTTTCTTGTATCTACAATGATAATATTAATTATAAATATATACATATTTCTATGTGTATACCCACATACACATTCACAGTCACACACACAAATGCACTCAAAAACAGAAGATTTTCATATTTTACCGAAAGTCCCTGACATGCAATGGGAAGCTTAGAAATAAATTCTGATGACTAAAACCAAAATGAGAGGATGTTTCTCATGGTTGATGGCTTGGGCAGTCCACCAGCAAGCAGCCCTCCTTTGAAGAGGAAGGTGCTAAGTTTATTCCCATGACAAATGTCATAATGATTGCTTTCTTTAGACTCCATTACTTTAATCCACTGATGACTTGCCTTGCCTTAAAACCTATTAAGTTGGGCTAGATCACCATTAGAACTCAAACATTTTATTTCTAATCCTTGATTCTCTTAAGCTCATTTCTCATAGATCCAGAGGACAATAGATGTGACCTACTCCCAAACTCATGATTCAAAAGTCAAAAGCCNTTATATAAACTTCCAACATGATGATTTTAGATAAGAGAACATTGTACATACACAGTGACATGAAAAACCATCTTTTGAAGCATCTTTTAGTTTCAAAATTGTATAAAAATAGAAGTAATTATGACCAAGTCAGCAGAATTTTCATCTTGGAAGTAGCTAAAGAAGCATACTTCAAAATACAGCAGTTGTATTTAAGAGAGCTCTTAAAAGAAAGCAACATTGTGGAAGCAAAATGTCCTTAACCCTCAGTACAAGTAAAGGAGGGTAAAACTTCTAAAACTTACACTAAAAATTTTAAAAAGAGACTTCCAATGATACTGTTGTTAAAAATATTTTTCAAAAAAAAATACCACATTAAATTAATGTCCTTTTAAATCATATTGCTATCTAAAATCTAAAATGAAGTAATACATGGATAAGCATTTACATGTAAGAGGGCAAAACGGGGAAGGTGTGTGTGTGTGTGTGTGTATACACATATATATGTGAAAATCAAGTGTAAATATTATACACAAACACACACAAAATCCAGTAGAACTTTTGGATTGTTTAATATTCAGTATACTATGTGACAGTTAAAGGGTTAATACCCTTAATATATAATGAGCATTTGTAAATCAGTAATAAAAAGTCAAACACCACAAAATTAAAAATGATTTAAGTGCATAGTCATTTTCTAAAACACTAAACACAACAAGCAAAAAATTTTTAGACTCACTAGTAACCAATAAATGCAAATTATACCATTAATGGGATTATATATTTCACCTACAAATTGGTAGAGATTTTTTTTTTTTTGGACCAGTAAGGGGATCACAACCCTCAGCATGGTGTGGTCTGCACCACGCTCAGCCAGTGAGCGCACCGGCCATCCCTATATAGGATCTGAACCCGCGGCCTCGGTGCTACCAGCACTGCACTCCCCTGAGTGAGCCACGGGGCCAGCCCAAGATTTTTTAAAATTAATACTTAGTATTAAAAGGGCTCTCGCNACAAAAGACATTCATTGTTCAAATAAAACTAAATACAATTTTATTTTATTTTATTTTATTTATTTTATTTTATTTTTCCTTTTTTTGTCTTTTTTACTGACCGGTAACGGGATCGCAACCCTCGGTGTCGCACCCGTACTGGGGACCGGCAACGGGATCGCAACCCTCAGTGTTGTGCACGCACCATGCTCAGCCGGTGAGCGGGAACCGGTCTCCACATGGGATCCGAACCCTCGGCGGGAGCGCCGCTGTGCTCTCAAGCAGCGCACTCTCCAGTGCACCACTGGGCTGGCCCCTAAATACAATTTTAAAGCATATCAAAAGAAATTAACCTTACTTATATTTAGCAAATGCAAATTAAAACCATGAGACACCATCTTTCACCTCTTAGACTCACAAAGAAAAAGTTTGATAATCTTTTGTGCTAATAGTGCTGTGTTGATGCACATCTGTCCCACATCATTGATGGCTACACAAGGTGATAAAATATCTAGAGAGATCAAGTAAAAACGGCTTTGATCTAGCAATTCCACTTCTAGGAATTGATCAGCAAATGTAATCATACAGGTACGTAAAGACAAAATTAGTCATTGCAATATTGTTTGCAGCAGCAAAAGACCAGAAACAATCTAAACACTCATTAGCAATAGACTATTTAAATAAATAATAATGTATCTATATGTGATATACTATGAAGTAATTAAAAAGAATAAGGTGGGCCTAAGCATACTAATATAGATTATTCCACGATTACTTTTTTAAGAAATTTTTTAGAATTTTTTTAAAGAGAGTTGTACACCTTGCTCCTATTTGTTTGCATAAAGCACATATGCTTTTGTTTGTATTGCATAGACTATCTCCAAAAGGATTTACAAGAAACTTTTTCTAATAATAGTAATAGCTAAGTTTTACAGAGAATTTTCAGTGGTCTAGGCATTGTTCTAAGTGGTTTACTTACATTATTTTACACATGGATACAATTCCATGTGTTAGGAACAATTATCACCACCATCTTCCAGATGAGAAAACTGAGACATAGAGAGGTTATTCATTTGCCTAAGGTCACAGAGTTAGCATTTGCAAGCTGTTCTTTTTAATCTAGTCAGTTTGTCTCCAGAGACATTGTTTTTACTGCTAAGTAGTTTGCCTCTGAGGAAGGAAAACTGTGGATAAGGATTGGGAGGAATACTTGCTTTCCACTTTATTTTTTGTCTTCTTA
>NW_007727431.1:261793-264479 GCF_000696425.1 Galeopterus variegatus
TCTAGATATTGATGTGTATCTCTATATAGATATATAAAATATCAATAAGAGTATGTCACCATCAAAAGTAAAATGAAAGAAACCTCTGTTTTATGCAGGTAACTGATGAATTGGTGTGGCACTTCTCTGAGTCTCCTTTTAAGATGAGGTTATTATACCTAATAAATTCAGGGCATATCCTTACCACTTTTGCTAATGAAATAGTCCTATGTTATCCAGTGAGAGTTTATGTTTTGGGAGTGCAAATGAAAAAAAAATGTAAATATCTCAATGGAAAAGGACTAAATAAAGGCATTTCTGGTTGAATATTGCTACATCCCTATACAGCACATTTTATCAGGAAGCCAGAGGCCAAGTAATAATAACCATCTAAAGAATTCCAAACCCACAAAAGCACCACTAGGCATGTATTATTACCAAGAAGAAATTGAAATTATTATAATGTCAGCAATATTTAATTTGAATTTTTCATTTGCTTGCATTATTTAAAATAATTTTATAACCAGATAAAACCTAAGTGTGTTTCTGTTTAAAAGTTAATGTCTATATTCTGAGTTAAATTAGCTTTCTTGCCAAATTGTTGACCCAAATTGCTATAATTGCTGAAGTTAACTGACTGCTAGAGAAGGAAAGATAATGTCAAGTTTGGTAGGAGAGGTTAACTATGAAGCTTTTATAAATTCTTGCCACATCCAAGATCTATTTCAGTCTTAAGACATCTGTTACTCCGCAAATGGCCATTGTCTTCTTTCACTTCCTACCTCATTTTTTTCCAGAGTCACCAGTTCCCTTCAGCCTAGAATTTTCATCATCCCAATACCAATGCTTTATGCTTCTTATTGCTTTCTTCCGGAGGCTTGCTCCATAGCAATACAACATTTTCTACTCCAGAATTCATAGGCAGCATTGGGAGAAGTAATCATTTTTACCCCAGAGTCTACCATGACCCTTATCTACAAGAGAGAGAAAGGTTGGGGGAGAGGAGAGAGGGGATAAGAGAGAGGGAAACTCTGTGGATGGTTGAAATTTTTAATCCTCTCTACTACAGCTCTAGAAATTCATTTTAGTGGTGGGGTAGAGAAGAGGAGAATGTTAAGTACCAAGTTTCAGCTTCAACAATAACCACTGCTGCCAGTTGGCATGACTTCAAATATCCCCTCACCAAACAGATGGGATCCAACTTGTATCAGTGGAAAAGATGACACTTCTTTAAAATGCATACAATGAATTAGATATTATAGGGTTTAACCTGAAAGTGTAAACTGGTTTTATCTTACCATTGTACCTCTACTAATAAAATTCTACAGAACATAGAATATTATTAATACATCCACTTAGCCCACTTTAGCTTAAGTTTTTGAAATATATTATGAATGAATATGACAACAGTTATAGCTGTAGATCAAATATGTTAATATTATCTGAATAAACATTCAAAAAGAAAACAGAAAGCTATGTTGAATTTATTTCCATTCTGGGTACTGGAAAAGTTCAAATAAAGTGGAGAAATGGAAATTATGGGAAGCATAGGCATTGTAATTGTTAAACTAATACACAGATGTGCATCCTATTAAAAGTTGTATGAGTAATTTCTTTTCTCTTGGGGACTTCAAAAGATTAGTCCAAGTGCTGTTCATGTTCATGTTGCTATAGGTTACAGTGCCTTTTGGAAAATCAGTATATTGCACCATAATTTTTCATTTGGTTTCATAAATATAGAATACAATTTTTGTTCATCATATATATTGATAGCTATGCCTGAGATGAGAAGTGGACAGCAGCAAGTGTTTAACCTTACCAAATGATATCCTGGGTGTCACAAAACAGTCAATTTCAAAAGCACCCTTGAGTTATGACAGCAACTGAATCTCCGTCACTAGGGATTTTTGTTTGTGTACTCCCTGTGTTATGTTTTAAATACCCAGCATTTGTAGAAATGCTTTCAAGTGGTCATACTCTATGCAAAATAATAAAGCAGATGTTGTTGCTTTTTCACACTTGGTCTAAAACACACTTGGTGCAAGTAACGAAGGCCAAATTTCACCCTGAAAAGTCAAAAGCTGCAGGGTCTCTAGTGTTTCAGTAATCATCAGCACTAATTACTCCACCTCAACTCCACATTCTCCCAAATGAGACTTTGGGGGATTATAATTCTCATCATGTTAAGGCTCGGGTAAAAGAGAGCAAAAGGAGAGAAGAAGAAAAAAAAAAAAGCCCAGATAGGGTTAAAAGCATATAAGAGATGCTTTTCATTTTAAATTTACTGATTTTTTAAAAATACAAAATTCTAAATGTCCAAACCATAGTAAGAAAAATAGTCTCCCCTGTCCCCCAGCCGGTTTTCTTTGCCAAAGGCATCAGTTTCTTGTGACTCGCTTTAGACATATTTCTATGCATAAGCAAGCAAATACGTCATTTTCTCTTTTTTTTTAAACAAATGAGGCTTATTAAATGCATCATTCTACACTTTGCTTTTCTCAATTTGACTTGGATATCATTATATGTCAGTACATAAGGAAAAACTTTTTTACATTGCATAATAGTCAATTGTGGAGATATCCAATTAATTGTTAAAGTTCTAGTTAATTGTTAAAATGCTGAAGAACATTTAGATTGCTTCCCATTTCATATTATTATAAATAAATAAAGCTATATATATGTAGTACTTCAAGCCTAGGACTCTGCT
>NW_007727431.1:264612-266274 GCF_000696425.1 Galeopterus variegatus
GTGACTCGCTTTAGACATATTTCTATGCATAAGCAAGCAAATACGTCATTTTCTCTTTTTTTTTTTAAACAAATGAGGCTTATTAAATGCATCATTCTACACTTTGCTTTTCTCAATTTGACTTGGATATCATTTTATGTCAGTACATAAGGAAAAACTTTTTTAATTGCATAATAGTCAATTGTGGAGATATCCAATTAATTGTTAAAGTTCTAGTTAATTGTTAAAATGCTGAAGAACATTTAGATTGCTTCCCATCTCATATTATTATAAATAAATAAAGCTATATATATGTAGTACTTCAAGCCTAGGACTCTGCTTAGATACTAAACATGATAATTATTTAATACATTGGGTGAAATAGCACAGAGCACATTGTCATACTTGAAACCATTTCATCTGGTGATTTTACCCTTTACAATGGTTTCCAACTCTAATTGCCAAGGATAACAGTAGGCTCTCAGTGAACATTAATTAAGGGTGATGTGGCATATTTGGTTTCATTAAAATTCTAAATGACATTACCAATAATCAGAATATTGCCTTCATTTGAGGATCTGTTTGAACCTAATTAGTGAACTCAACTTGGCTTTCTTTGTATTTTCTGGAGTGGGGGGAGTAAACCACATTAATTTTAGGTTTGTGACACCATTTATGATTGACCTTCCCCATTTCAGAACTCTTGTAGCATCAGTAGCAGGTGGATTAGCACTTAACTCTTCTATAGCAGAGCATAATTCAGAGACCTTAGCAAACTACTGTGGTTCAACTGTGATTCATTCAGGCAGCAAAAGAATTTACTGAAAACATATTGAGAGCTTATAAAACTGCCTAAAGGATCAGGCTTAAAAAACACACAGAAACTAATGCAATCCCATGAGGGTCGGGAAGCAGAACATCTGAATAAGATATCACCTTGACTCATTCAAAAAGCATGTGACACTATCTGTGGAACACTGGCCACTGCCCCTGAAGACTTCTGCTGCGGCCACCAACAAATCCCCACCATCCTTCACCAGTGTTTTTCAGTCTTTCTTATCTGTGTCCCACATCAAGGAATATATTTTACATAGTATTGGAGTATACATACACACATTTAACTAAACCAACCTCATTAAAACGAGACTCATTCTTATGTGCGATGCATTCTAATATCATATACTGTCTTCTACTTCATTTTTTTTCTAGACATAGACACACTGGAATACTTGACTTTTAAAAAATGCTGGTTGCAACCCACTAAATTGATTTCAAGACTCACTAATAGGTCAGGACATGCTGTTTGAAAAACATTGCTCTAGGGAGATTGATTTAGTGGTACCACAGTGTCACTGTTGATCAGTGAAGTGAACAAGCCCGTGGAGGAGGTAAAGAATAAAGAAAATAGAAGACCATTCTGCATTTGAAAGGGGACAGGGTAGAAAGAATAGAATATGAAGCTTGCCTGTACATTCTTTATCAGCAGAATGAAACCAGCGTGACCCCAATTTAATGCTATACAAAAGATCAACCCATACACATCACCACTTAGCACTGAAGCAGTTCAAATCATGGCTTTTTTGACAAGGAAATGAAGGGAAGGAGGGAGGGAGAGAAGAAGAGAGGAAGGAAGGAAGGAAAAAAGGGAGGGAGGGCAGGCAAGCAACGTTTTAAGTGTTACTT
>NW_007727431.1:267262-268931 GCF_000696425.1 Galeopterus variegatus
GAGGAAGGAAGGAAGGAAAAAAGGGAGGGAGGGCAGGCAAGCAACGTTTTAAGTGTTACTTTAGCATGTAACCCAGCAGCTCAAATTCCATATTACAGCTCTGAAAAACCCCCATTTATTTCAGAGGCAATATTTGCTTCCCTTATGCCCTTTTCAACTTCACTGCACCAGCTTCTTTCCCCACCATTACTCAGGCCGGAGTCTGGTTGTCTGACATGAACTGTCAACATACTAAAAGCCATAAAATTAAAAAGAGTAATCTCGTAGGACCCAGCTTCTTCCTTCCATACTTTCACCTAGATCCTAGACTAAATTCTTGCCACATTGCATGCCATGAAATCAATCAAAACTCAATGCCAAAGCTATAGTTGAGGATCACAACATCCCTAACCTTGTGCTCAATTTCATGATCTGTCTGTGGTTCAATGACATTTTTCTCAGTCTCTCCCTCTTGTTCTCATCAAATGGCAACTACCTCTCTTCTGGGAACATTAAGATTTCCTGCAAGCTTTCTTCCTTGGCATTTATCCCCTCTATAGTTCCAAAGTTAGTAAAGAAGTAGAAATATTTCATTTCCTTGATTATGCCTCTACTCTTTCAAATTACTCTCAGGAAATGTCAAAGCTGGAAGAACTATCTTAGAAACCGTAAGTGAATTAAATTTGTGCAGGATAATGGCCTGTCTTAATGAAATTATCCAGGACACTTGCATTGGCTGGTGAGTCTTCTCAGCTAAAGGACAGCATTTCCTCACTGGCTTTCCTGCTCAGGGATAACCTAACCCTCACTGGCTGTCTGGATGCCTTCGATAGTCCAGGAAAGGCCAGCTGGCATCTCCAAGCTAATTAACCATGCCCTGTGTGGCAAGTGCTCCTCACTGTGATTTCTTCAGCTGCAGAGTAAAAACCCCTATTTTTAGTCACGTTTGTAATAATGGAATAAAAAATAAGTGACTTCTTGAACTCCTGTTACATGTCAGTCAGCTAGAGCAAATACAGCTCACTCTTGACAGTCACTAAGTTAGAGCTAAAGAATTTCTCAGTAGTTCAGTGGTGTGAATTCGCACATTCTTAAAGCTGGTTGTTTCCAGGATGCACTGTCTGCAGATAAAATGTGAAATGTGGTGTGGAAGCATATTTGGCATTCACAGGTGACAATCAGATTCTTGTAAGTTGAGTTATAGCATAAAGGATTATAAGCAAAGAACTGGATTCCCAAACGTGGTGCATGGTGAGGCTGAGTCATTACCATAAGACTTTCCTCTCACTTCCCATCACCCCAACTCCATAAACCTCAACAGCACAGTGAAGGCTGAAAGGACAGTATGTTATAAAACACAAAATATATCAGACTCAAGGGTCAAAAGAAAACATAAGACAGACAAGAAGTGTGTTTTCTTTTAAAGAACAAATGGAAATAAATGCAAATTGCTTCTAAATGTTACTTTTCATTCTTCTTTAAATCTGTAAATAAAATGTTAAACCTATTGTTTCCTGATTTGATTTTGTTTTGTCTATTATTCTTTCATGTTGGCATCATAATCTGATTTCACTAAATGTCAGTTCTCCTATTTTACTTTAGCAAATTATTTTGAATAAAATGGTTCAATAGATAGCATCATAAAAGAATAATTAATAGCTCATAACAAAAGCTTCCATTTCATGTCGGG
>NW_007727431.1:269486-275407 GCF_000696425.1 Galeopterus variegatus
AATGTCAGTTCTCCTATTTTACTTTAGCAAATTATTTTGAATAAAATGGTTCAATAGATAGCATCATAAAAGAATAATTAATAGCTCATAACAAAAGCTTCCATTTCATGTCGGGGAGTATTTATTTTGTAAAAATTATTTCACATTACTTTTACTGTACTGGCTTAATGCTCAATGTTCCAGAGTCATAAGAGATGACATTGGCAGCATGTTTTATATGCCACGTACCTCTGAAGATGGATCCAAAACAAAAGAATTGGTTGTAAGCCTTTTTAAGAAGCCATCCCTCAGTTCCTTCCCCTAACTGCAGCCAACCAACTACTTCCCTTTCACCCAGAAGAAAACTAGAGATTTTCCCCCCTGGAGAGGGTAAAACAGAGGGTGTCAGTATCGGCAGATGCCAGAAACTATTGAAAACAGGAAGACAGTACTGAAAACAAGATTAAGACAAAGTTAACGTGCCTAGAAGTCCTCTCTCCTTCAAGTCATGTACCCAGGCTTGTTCATCACCTTCTGATTGGGCATATTTTTAATAGTCATCCAAAACTCAAAAATGTATTTTTGGAACAATCCACTACCAGAGAAAATATAAAATCATTACCAGTTACCCAAGAAAGACACCAGATCCACAGAATTCATTAGTAAGTTTTGTTTCACTTTAAGGTGGCTCTCATGCTGTGTAAACTGTTCCCCAATTTTTTTTATTTTAACTTCTCAATGTACATTGTAGTTGATTTTCGTGTCCCTTTACCCATTCCTCTTTCTCCCCTCCCTATATCCCTCCCCCCTCACCGTATCATATCTGTTCACTTCTCTTAAGTTCAAGGAATTGTTGTGATTGTTGTATCTAGCTCACCCCCCCCCACATCCTTTATTTGTTTGTATATTTATTTATTTATTTATTTTTAGCTTCCACAAATAAGTAAGAACATGCGGTATTTCTCTTTCTGTGCCTGACTTGTTTCACTTACTATAAGAGAAAATATAAAATCATTACCTGTTATCCAAGAAAGACACCAGATCCACAGAATTCATTAGTAAGTTTTGTTAAACTTTCAGGTGGCTCTTATGCAATGCAAACTGTTCCCAAATTTTTTTTTAAATCATGCAGTTTTCTGAGTTTATTATACCAAGCAGAAGTGAACTAAACACTACCATCTAAAAAATATAAAATAAAAATAAACTTACAGTTTATTGTCACCATAAATATATTTATAAAAATAATAAATAAAATGCAATTAAATAAAATTTATCACTATGTTAAAAGAATAATACCCCATAGCAAGTAGGGTTCATTTCATGAGAGCAAGAATGGTTTAACATAAGGGATTTATTAATATGAGGGATCTTAAAAATGTTCATGGAAAAATGAAATTAAAGGATAAAAATGAAAAATATGAATTTTATTTCTCAACGTAAGTTCCATCAAATTCAAGACACTTTTGTAAGCAATAATACCAGCCATTTAGTCCATTCCTGAAGAACTGAGCATACTGGGAATTTAACAATGTCAATGTATTCTTTTTCACATTATTAACCAAAGAAAAATGGGTGATCTTTAAATATTTTTTGTGATTAGGAAACAAAAAGAAGACAGAAAGAGCCAAATCAGGACTGGAAAGATGAATGCCTGATGATTTTCCTTCAAAACTCTTACAAAATAGTCCTTGTTTGATGAGAGAAATAAGCAGGAGCATTGTTGTAGAGAAGGACTCTCTGGTGAAGCTTTCTCAAGCACTTTTCTGCTAAAGCTTTGGCTAACTGTTCAAAACACTCTCACAATAAGTAGATGTTATTGTTCTTTTGCCCTCCAGTAAGTCAACAAGCAAAATGCCATGAGCATCCCCCAAAAACAGTTGCCATGACCTTTATGCTCAACCAGCCCACTTCTGCTTTGACTGGACCACTTCCACCTCTTGGTAGCCATGGCTTTGACTGTGCTTTGCCTTCAGGTCATCTGGTAAAGCCATGTGTCATCTCCTGTTACATTCCTTCAAAGAAATGCTTCAGGATCTTGATCCCACTTGTTTAAAATTTCCATTGAAAGATCTGCTCTTGTCTGCAACTGATCTGGGTACAACAGTTTTGCCACCCATCAAGAAGAAGGTGTGCTCAAATGTAATTTTTCAGTCAGAATTGTGTAAGCTGAACCAATTGAGATGTCTTCGCTGTTGGCTATTATCTCTGCTGTTAACCATTGGTCTTCAATTAGGGCATAAACAAGATTAATTTTTTCCTTGAAAATTGATGTGGATGATCTGCCATTGTGACCTTTATTTTCAACATTGTTTCAGCCCTTCTTAAAATGAGTTATCCATTTGTAAATTGCTGGTTTCTTTGGGGCATTGTCCCCATCAATTTTTCATGAAGATCAATTATTTTATCATTCTTCTACCCAAGCTTCACCATCAATTTGATGTTCTTGCTACAATTTCAGCAGAATTCATGTTGTTGTAATAAGGGCTCTTTTCAATCTGATGTCTTATCTTTCTAATGCCTCAAGCTAGATCTTATTAGACATGTTATAACAAGTTAGTATGACTTTATTTTGATGTAAAAAAAAAGTGCTGCAATCTATGCATAGTTTTTGCATAATACATATTTTCCATGAACTTTCTGAAGAGCCTTCATTTAATAACCTTATCAATAGATCAAAAATAAAACTCAGGTTAACAAATTGGGTTGACAGTTGTCTATAAGTCATTTGCTAATTTTCAACAAATATTTCTTATTTTTAAGCAACAAAACCTCTAATGAAATAGCAATAGCAGAATACTTTCTTAACACAGTATAAAACATATTTCAACCCAGAATCTAACCTCATATATAACTGAGAAATATTAAAGGAATTACTACAAAGAGAGGAACAATGTACACATAAAATGCATAAAGGTACTGCTTTTGCTTGACACTCCAGAATTTCTGACTGATGCACTAAAAAAATAAATCAGAAGTATAATAACTTGAAAGACTGTCCACCTGAAAGCCCAAATGAATCAACAGAGGAACAGCTTTAAAGAGTTAAGAGAATAGATCAATATGTCTTGTTATAAAAATAATAACTAGCTTTTTAAAACATAGTACAAAGAATATCTGGAAAGAAAATGTAATAGAATAAAAGTTTCTTAGCATGAGAAAATTTAGCATCTCTAGGAATAAACATTTAGAAATGTATGAAGGATCTATATTGTAAATATTTCTCAGAAACATAAAAAGAACCTCACTAAATGGGAAGACATAATATGGTAAATATTTCAATCCCTCCTAAATGAATTATGGTTGTAATTACTTTCAATTTAAATCCTGAATAATTTTTTAAAAGTGATTGTAAAGTTCATTCAACTGAAAAAATAAATAGAATGGAAGAGTCCAAAACAATTTGTATAAAAGTTATGACTAATTAATTTCACCAGGTAAAACTGAATAAGCATTTAGTGAACAACATGAGGACAGAATGAGTAAACTATCATAGAAAAGGCACAAGCAGACACTAATCTAAATCAGAATTCAGCATATAACAGAATAATTGTGTATTAGTAGCAGAGTGTCCCATCAATGATGCTGGAATAATTGTGTAAAGTGTCTAGAAATTTTAAACTAGTTCCTCACTTTACAATCTCATCCAAAATATACTCCAGATGAATTAAAGAATAAACAGTAAAAATGAATAAACAAAAAAATGAACCATAAAAGAGCCAGGTGAAAAGCATGCAAATATATGCAGAGCACAAAAGAAGACGGGGTGTCCTCAGTATAACTTAATCGAAAGAAGAAATCCTAAATGGCGAGATTTGTAAACTTCACTACAAAATAATTAAAACTTTCAGTATATCAAGAGATGCTATAAATAATATAAAAGACAGATGACTAAAAGGAAAATATATATTAGACAGTGTGTAAATATCTTTAATTTATGAAGAACTCACAAACAAAATGACAAATAAATAAATAAAGAGTAACATTTAAAAACGGGGATGATGAACACAAAAGCAGAAATGCAAATGGCCAGTAAACAAACTTTTTTTCAACATTGAAATACTTATTTATTCTATCAGACTGTGACTATCTATCTATCTATCTATACATCCATCCAACTATCTATCCATCTATCTATTTATATTCAAAACTGGCAGGAATGCAAGGAAATTTGTACTTTCATAAATTTACTATTTAGAATGTGGACCGTATTCGTTCATTTCATGTTGCTGTAACAGAATACCTGAGACTGGGTAATTTATAAAGAGCAGAGGTTTATCTGGCTTACGATTCTGGGACAGGTGCATCTAGCACAAGCCTCAGGCTGCTTCTACTCATGGTGGAAAGTGGCAGGCACTGGCGTGTACAAGCAGGTCACATGGTGAGAGTAAGCAAGAGAGAGAGAGAGGGGAGGTGCCAGTGTATTTTAAACAACCAGCTTCCACAGGAACTAATAGAGTTAGAACTCACTCATTAAAGCTCCACCTACGGAAAGCATTAATCCATTCATGAGGGATCCATCCCGTGACTCAAACTGCCACACTGGGGATCAGATTTCCATGAGTTCTGGGAGAACAATACATCCAAACTCCATCATTCTGCCCCTGGCCTACCAAAACTCATGTCCCTTTCACATACAAAATACTTTCATTCCATCCCAATAGTCCCAAAAGTCTTAGTTTATTCCAGCAC
This sequence comes from Galeopterus variegatus, assembly GCF_000696425.1. Taxonomy (NCBI): domain Eukaryota; kingdom Metazoa; phylum Chordata; class Mammalia; order Dermoptera; family Cynocephalidae; genus Galeopterus; species Galeopterus variegatus. The sequence goes on from NW_007727431.1 coordinate 274,155, forward strand.
CAACTTAACAGTCCAAAGTCCAAAGTCTCATCTGAGATTAAGCAAAAGTCCTTCCACCTGTAAACCTGTAAAAATCAAAACCAAATTTATCTACTACCAAGACACAATGATGGAACAGACGTTGGGTATATATTTCCATTCCAAAGGGGAGGAATAGACCAGAAGAAAGGAGAAACAGGTCCCAAACAAGTCCAAAACCCAGCAGGGCAAACATTAAATCTTAAAGCTCTGAAATAATCTTCTTTGACTCCAAGTCCTGCATCCTGGGCACAATTGGGCAAATGGGCCCCCAGAATCTTGAGCAGCTCTGCTCCTATGGCTTTCCTGATTGTAGGCCACACTTCAGCTCTCCCAGGCTGGTGTTGCATGCTGGTAGCTCCACAGGTCTGGGGTCTCCGTGGTGGTCCCATTCTCACAACTTCACTAGAAATAGTGCTGATGGGGTTTCTCTACTGCAACTCCAACCCCATGTTTCCATTCAGCATTGCTCTAGTGAAGGCTGTTTGTGGTGACTCCACCCCTGTGACAGATCTCTTCCTGGGCCCCCAGACTTTTCCATACATCCTCTAAAATTGGGGTGGAGGCTCCCAATCCTCCACAGCTCTGGCATTCTGTGAGCCTGCAGACCTAACACCACATGGACGCCAGCAAGGCTTCCAGTTTGTATTTTCCAAAGCTGCATGTCCAGCCACACCTGGGGCCAATTTACCCACAGCTGGAGCAGCCAGAGTAGTTGGGGTGCTGGTGCTGGAAGCAGCTTCTCAACGTGGTCCTGGGTAGTGAGCCTGTGTAGGGCTCCTCAAGCCTGTTCCCCAAGACCATTCTGTCTCCCTCGGTCTTTGGGCCTGAAATGAAAGGGTTGGCCACAGAGACTTCTGCAATGCCTTAAGGGCCTTTTCCCCCTTCTCTTGATAATCCCGTTCTTTTGTTAATCTTCTTCGTACCATTGAATTTTTCTTCCGAAAATGCTCTCTGCTTCTCTACCACATGACCAGGCTGCAGATTTTTCCAAATCTTTACACTCTACTTCCCTTTTAAATTTTTGCATTATGTCATGCCTTTGTTGCCATAACTCAGAAAGGCTATTGCAAGTAGCCATACAGCTTCCTGAATGCTTAGCTGCTTAGAAATTTCTCTGGCTTACAACTTCTAAGTTCCAACTTTCAGAAATTCCTAGGACATGGACACAATGCACCCAAATTCCCTCCCGGTTCACAGCAAGGTTGATCTTTGCCCCAGTTTCTGATAAACTC
>NW_007727431.1:276539-278671 GCF_000696425.1 Galeopterus variegatus
CCCTTTTAACAGTCTCAGTGGGGGCTAAGTTTCTAATACATAAAACTTGGGAGACAATTCAAGTTTCAGTGAGTTTGGGTGGGGGAGACATAATTCAATCCACTACATGGACTGATTTCTGTAAAAGACTGGATAGTAAATATTTCCAGAATTGTGGGCCATATGGTCTTGTCATAAATACTAAATTCTGTTGTAGAACAAAAGCAGCATAGACAAATAGACATGGCTGTGTTTCAATAAAACTTTATTTGCAGATAGAGGCAATGGGCCAGATTTGGCCTGTGGGCCATAGTTCACAGATTTCTGATTTAGAGGAAAATTTGCAATAATTCTGTAGAACAATATACATCAAAAACCTTTAAAAATATGCTCATCATTTAACCAAGCAATTCCCTTCTAGGAATGTATTCTACAGAAACCGTTATGCTTATGAGTAATGATATTCATCAAAGACTTCCTTTAATGTCTAACAATAAGGTTTTAGATAAACAAACTATTCTTTACAATGGATAACCCAGAATTATGTCATAGCAAAACACTTCATGATATAAAAAAATACTTATAACCAATTGAAGAAGCAGTTATCCATAGAGTATATACAATATGGCTACACACATGCATGTATACACACACACACACACACACACACACACATTGTAGAGGTTAACAGAACAGAAACACAAATCAGTCTGTCTGAGTTCTAATTCAGGTTCCACAACTTTCTGTATGGATTTGATCAAGTCATTCAAATTTTCTAAATTTTATTCTCTTCTCCTCATCTGTGAAATGGAAAGATTAATTATATTTATCTCATTCAAGTGTCATGAGTATTAAATAGGTAATGTATTTGAATACTTTCTTCACTCATTGGGGCTGTTCTAATAAAATACCATAAAATTGGTAGCTTACAAACAACAGAAACTTATTTCTCNTATTTATCTCATTCAAGTGTCATGAGTATTAAATAGGTAATGTATTTGAATACTTTCTTCACTCATTGGGGCTGTTCTAATAAAATACCATAAAATTGGTAGCTTACAAACAACAGAAACTTATTTCTCACAGTTCTGCAGACTGGAAAGTCCAAGATTAAGGTGCCTGTAGAATCAGTGTCTGACGAGGGCCCACTTCTTGGTTCATAAACACCATCTTCTCACATGTCTTCACGTGGCAGAAGGGTCAAGGAAGCTCTCTGAAGTCTCTTTTATAAGGGCACTAATCCCATTCATAAGGGCTCCACCCTCATGACCTAATTAATTACCTCTCAAACACCCCATCCTAATACAAACACATTGAGTATTAGGTTTCAATGCATGAATTTTGGTGGAACACAAACATTCAGTCTATAGCAAATACTTAGAATGATCAGTAAATGCCATAGATAACCATATCCAGAATGTTTGTGTGTGATTTGTATTACCTTCTTTGTATTTTTATATATTTTCTGATTTTCATACACATATATATTATTTTGTAATTATATAAAAATGTTAAAATTCTGCACTTGAGAATTTCATAAGCTACCATCAATCTCATAACAAAGTAAAATTATCTATTGGTAATAACTTTTTCAAGAATTTAGTAAATTCTGAGGAATACTGAGCTAGTCCAAAAAAGCAAAACCTACATCTGATTTTAAAGAAGCAATTTCACTGCCTGCTGATGCCCTTTTTCCTCAGAGGAAGAAACTTTAGAGATGTTTTTATCTCAGGTGAGACAGGTGTGGAACTTAGACTGGTAGAACACTGTCACACTGGTAACTAGCAGTCAGAGTGGCCTGGCCTCAGACAGCAACATGAACTGTTCACCCAGTCTCATGAGCTCAGGCCCTGACAGGAAATACCTCGGATCCTTACTTCACATGTTTTCTCTAGGAAAATGCCCAGAAATCTCCTTCCTGCATGGCAGACTCATGTTCTGGCCCTAACTACACTGTCGTTTAAAATCACGAAATCCATCTCCCCTATCTATGGGATATCTGAGAACTAAGCCATTGAAACTCAAGTAATATCCAGGGGAAGCTACCAGAAGTTCCAGTAATTAGTTCCTAATTACTTCCTTCACAGTATAGCTTTTCTTTTTCCTTTCTTTCTTTCTTTCTTTCTTTCTTTCTTTCTTTCTTTCTTTCTTTC
>NW_007727431.1:279864-282388 GCF_000696425.1 Galeopterus variegatus
AATGTTTAATACTCATGCTAATAAGTTTCATGTAGATCAGCAACATTTTTGCATGTAAAGCAACACTTCTGTACATCATGGCTGCCTCACGTCCTCATTCTCTCTACTCCAGCATACTGACATTTTTTAGCTCTACAAACACTCCACCCTTCTTTCTCAACATGGAATCCAAAAACCTAAACTTATTGCAGTGGTGCAGGCATGTGACAGATTCTGCAGTCAACACACTTGCATGAGGCTTTGTTTAGAAGCTCATTAAATGAGGAGACAAGAGAGTGAAGGGCCTTCATTTTGCTGGTGTGAGTGAAAGGACAATCAGTTTCGTTTAGGGGCAGTGGCAGAAATGATAATATGGTCCTACAGTTATTAGTAGTGGTGGCTTATTGACTGAGCAGTAGCAGCAGCTCCCTTTCCAGGCCAATTGTGTTTCACAGTTTTAAAGGCATTTCCTGGAACTTCAGTTCTAGTCTCCTTCTCCTGCCCTTCCAATGATCCAGCTACCGAAGTCTTCCTACTTAAAATAATTGGAGTGAATGCTATATGGCCTGCAACAAAAATTCTGTGATTCTCATTACAAGGCTTTGTTTGCATTTCTTGGACATTATTCACAAGAGATTTGGGAAAATACTGAGAAGTTTTCAAGGGCAGGTGCAGGAGAAGTAATACAATGGGCAGGAAGAGCCATTATACAATTTCGGTAACCTGCTGTGATCTTGCTATTTATTCAACACTAAGTTGCCCACTGCCAAATCAGGGTATACTGGGTTAGGTTCTGAAGATACAAACAGAATAGACGTGGTCCCTGTAATCACAGGTCATAAAATAAAAAAGACTATACTAAAAAGATAAGAATAACTACACATCACACACATTATCTCATTTCGTCTTCAAATAACATTGCAGGTAGATAGTATTACCTACATATTACAGACGAGGCTTAGAGGTTGAGGGACTTGCCTATAATGATGAAGCTAATAAGTGGTCAAGAAAGGGTTTAAATCCAAATCTAACTACAGAGCCTGGGTTCCTAAACACAACACAGCAGCAAAATCTGAAGATGTTCATTCACTCATTTAGCAAATAGTTATTGACATAGACTCTGGTCAGGCCTTATGCTAGAAATCCTGATAATAGTTCAACTCTAAAAACAGAAAGTCAGGGAAATAAAGGCACAACAAATGACTAAAAGCACAAGTGAGAACTGATATGAAGACAGGCACAAGTCAACCTTCCAAGCATACCCAAGGAATTCAGTGGAATTAAACTTATTTATCAAGTGCTTCTGAGCTCCAGACACTCAGCTTGAAGCTGAAAAGAGATAAAGATCCAGTCTCTCCCAGTGTCTGTCATACTCAGTGCTGTGGCCTCAGCACCAAACCTCAGAGGTATTCATGTGAGGAAGGAAGAAAACAATATAAGTTTTGTTGTAGTGGAATGAATAAATTTGGGGCAGGGGGTATCAGAAAGGCGAAGTGGGAGGTCAGAAACACTTCAAAAAAAATAATAATAACTTAGTCTGGCAGAATAGGTAAGATTTTACAATGAATATTTTTTAGACCAATGTACCCCAGTTATTCTACTTGAATTTCTTGTCACACACATGTATTTTAGGAATTTCTTAAGGATCTGAATCTACAAATACAATTTAGTAAATGTAAGGGTGGAGGCTGCTAGATAAATCTTTCAAAACTGGAAAATCTCATGTACATCTTTCCCACATTGCTCCAGTCTTTATTTAAAGTACTTATTATACATGGCCTCACTCTATGAAGCTTCAAAGCATTTATGTGTGCACACATATGTACATATAAACACACACTATATAGAGATGCACATATACATATGTATACATATGTACACATATGTAAAATCACCCCAACCTCAGCATTTTGCAAAATACTGTAATATAATATCAATATTAGTATTCAGTATAGACCCTCATAAAAGTCAAATTGTTCCCTTATCTCCTTTCTGTTTTAAGGCCTTGATGAAGGCCCTGCCCATTGCTATTTCAGTCCTCTCTAGCCTGCATGCCCTTCTCACTTTCCTCTCTTCAAACAAATCCTGGTAGAAAATGATCCAATAAGCTGGTGACTCAGAAGCCACAGTGACAGATGAGTTTTCACACACACATATGCAAAAATAGTTTTTATATTTCCTTGGGAAAATATGTATTGGACATATTTTTCAAAGAACTTAAAGAACTTCCAGGCATTATATCACAGCATTCTAGGGAAGAATGTAGTGGCAACTAAGCAGTCTCCCTTCACAGGTGAAGTCAGACAGAGGAGGGTTACAACAATGGCTCAAAATCGTGCATAATGTCAAGACACTGGGCATGGAACTCATGTTCCCCAAATCTTGGATTTTTTTTTTTAAATAGTCTTTAGTTAAACACTGATTCTTAAGGTTGCTAAATACATAGATGAGAAAAATAATATCTTGTTTGCTAAAATAATGTTCTACTTGACAGACACGTTAAACCTACTCAGCATTATTTATTTATTTATTTATTTATTTATTT
>NW_007727431.1:283044-285259 GCF_000696425.1 Galeopterus variegatus
TTATTTATTTATTTATTTATTTATTTATTTGCTTTTTATACATGAAGCTATCAGAATTAGTAAAAACTTAGTTCCCAGGATTTCCTTTTTGAACATTTATATTAATGTAAAGAACTAGTGAGGTGATTTTAACTTCAGAAAACCCATTGCTGTTCTTTTTCATGAAACTATGGTGATTCTTTGAGAATATTTCTTGTAGTTTTAATTAACTTTTTTTATAACAGCAATAAAACATTAGACATTTGGCTCATCTCACATTAATGAGTCATATTCTCATGTTAGGATCTGTAACTTGATGTTTCTCTGCACGGAGCTTCCTGGTATCTGATGAATACATGATTCTTCAGGTAGACTTGACCTGTAAAGTTTCAAAGATGACCCCATATTGTAGAACACCTTGGTAGTGTCAAAAATTTTTGCCACAAAGGTCAACATTACAATATTGACATAAGGCTGTGGGACAGGTTATCCCTGCCACCTTTCAGCTACAATGAGGTCCAGTGTGGGAATGGTTTCCATCTCACCTAGTATACTACTTAGCTAGGACTGTGATATAGTTTGGATATGTTTTTCCCACCAAAGCTCCTGTTGAAATCTGATCCCCAACTAGGTAGCATTGGGAAGTAGAGCCTAGCGAGGGGTGTTTGGGTCATGGAGGTGGATCCCTCATGAATAGATTAATACTCTGGGTGAGGGTTGGGGGATTGATTGAGTTCTTACTCTATTAGTTACTGCAAGAGCTGATTGCTAAAAAGAGCCTCGCACCTCCCTCTCTCTCTCTCTCTCTCTCGCTTCCTCCCTCACTGTGTGATTTCTACACACACCAGCTGCCTGCTGCTCTCTTCCATGAGTAGAAGTAGCCTGAGGCCCTCACCTGATGCAGCTGCAGCAGAATTATGAGCCAAATAAACCTCTTTTCTTTATGAATTACCCAGTCTCAGGTATTCTTTTATAGTAACACAAAATGGACTAAGACAGACTGCCATAACAAAATACCACAATCTGGGTGGCTTAACCACAAATTTATTGTCTCACAGTTCTGGAGGTTAAAAGTCTGAGATCAAGATGTCGGCAGATTGGTTTCTTCTAAGGGCTGCAAAGGTCAGATCTTTTCAGGCCTCTCCCCTAGCTTCTGGTTTTCTGGCAATCTTTGGTGTTCCTGTGCTTCCACTGCATCACTCTGATATCTGCCTCCAACTCCATAAAGTTCTGTCTTATCAGGGTTAGTAAAAGTCTCCTAATGATAAGTTGTGAAGACACCATTTAGAATCCCCAGAAGCCATGTGCTTTTTGACAATGATGAATAGAGATTGCTGCCTTGCTCTCATCTCGGTGTCTAAGAAAAGGGTCATATGAGTGAGAACAAGAATGTGGCAAAGAAAAAGATGGCATATTTCTCCTTTGAATTTCATAGACTTTAAATGTATTGATCCATATTTCTGTTGTTGCATAACAAATTATCACAAATTTAGAGACTTAAGGCAGTACTTATTTATTATCTCACAGTTCTATAGGCCAAAAGTAGGCACAATATGACTGGATTCTCTGCTCGGGGTCTCACCAGGCTAAAACCAAGAGGCCAGCCAAGGCTGCAATTCTCATCTGGGGCTCAGGCCCACCAGCTGTCGGCAGAATTCCCTCTCATGCTTTGCACGTGGCTTGCTCTGTATTCCGGCCAGCAAGGACAAGTTGTCATCACACTTTGAATTCCACTGGCTTTCCACTTCCTTTTTGACTTTTAAAGGATTTGTGATTACATTGGGCATACTCAGAAAATACACAAAAATCTTCCTATTTTAAAGTCAACTACTTAGTAATCTTAATTACATCTACAAAGTCTCATCACAGCAGTACCTGGATTAGTGTTTAATGGAATAACCAAGGAATGGAAATTGGGGAGAGGGGTGTCTTTAGAATTTTGCCTACTGCAGATCTAAAAAACTCAGTCTAAAGGCGTTAATATGCAGCTAAGGAATATTGAACATTATTTTTAAGCAACTATGGTGAGAGGATAAAACATTAGAGAAAAAAAAATATCAGTTAGAAAGTTAGCCTAAAGGGCCGGCCCGTGGCTCACTTGGGAGAGTGCGGTGCTGATAACACCAGGGCCCCGGGTTCGGATCCCGTATAGGGATGGCCGGTTCGCTCACTGGCTGAGCGTGGTGCTGACAACACCAAGTCAAGGGTTAGGATCCCCTTACCGGTCATCTTTAAA
>NW_007727431.1:285619-288659 GCF_000696425.1 Galeopterus variegatus
CTTCCTTTTTGGCTTTTAAAGGATTTGTGATTACATTGGGCATACTCAGAAAATACACAATAATCTTCCTATTTTAAAGTCAACTACTTAGTAATCTTAATTACATCTACAAAGTCTCATCACAGCAGTACCTGGATTAGTGTTTAATGGAATAACCAAGGAATGGAAATTGGGGAGAGGGGTGTCTTTAGAATTTTGCCTACTGCAGATCTAAAAAACTCAGTCTAAAGGCGTTAATATGCAGCTAAGGAATATTGAACATTATTTTTAAGCAACTACGGTGAGAGGATAAAACATTAGAGAAAAAAAATATCAGTTAGAAAGTTAGCCTAAACATAGCATCAAATTAAAAAACAAAATTAAATCAATAAAAAAGAGTAAAAATACCACTAATCATCTCAAATTTTTTTGTCTTGATCCTGGGCTTAAAAATAAAGCCTTGAGTGATGGAATGAAGATAAATTGGGAAGAGAGTTTAGGTCTGAAAACTCTTAACTCTATAATTGGTGGTGATGTTGAGGAAGGTAATTTAGTTTCTCTGAGACTCAATTTCCTCTCTTACCTGTGGTCTCATCAGATCAAAAGTTGATAATATTCATGTTTGATAGGGTTGATATGAGAATAAAATGAGACAATTTCTAGAAAATGCTTTGTAAGCTATAAAGCCTAAAGCAAATGTGAGTTGTTAAAATTATTACAAAAAGTTTAAACCTATTTCAAAAAGAACCAGAGTACTCAACTACACCTTCCTTTAACAAAACTACTCTTGAGGATAAATGAATTCTGACAACCAAGAAATATAACTTTAGTAGAAACCTGTCCAGCATTCAAGCTAGGGAATATTCCTGTGTGATGGAGTTTGGATGTGTTATCCCCTCAAAAACTCATGTGGAAATCTGATCCCCAATGTGGCAGTGTTGGAAACTGATTGAGTCATGGGGGCAGATCCCTCATGAATGGATTAATGCTCTCCCTGGGGGAGAGGGGATCAATGAGTAAGTTCTTGCTCTATTAGTTCCCACGAGAGGTCGTTGCTTAAAAAGACGCTGGCACCTCCTCTCTCTCTCTTGCTTCCTCTCGCCATGTGATCTGCTTGTACCCACCGGCTGCCTGCCACTTTCTGCCATGAGTAGAAGCAGCCCGAGGCCCATGCCAGATGCAGCTGTCCCAGAATTGTAAGCCAAATAAATATCCCTTCTTATAAATTACCCAGTCTCAGGTATTTCTGTTATAGCAAAACAAAACGGACTAAAACAGAAAATTGGTACCAAGGAGTGGGGTGTTGCTATACAGATACCTGAAAATATGGATGAAGCTTTGGAACTGGGTAATGGGCAAAGGTTGGAGGAGTTTGGAGGACTTAGAGGAAGAGAAAAGGACAAGGGAAAGTTTGGAATTTCTTAGAGACTTATGTGGTGGTGAGCAGAATGCTGATAGAAATGTGGACAGTAAAGGCCATGCGGATGATGAGGTCTGAAATGAGGAACTTATTGGGAATTGGACAAAAGATAACCCTTGCTACACCATAGCAAGGAACCTGGCTGCATTGTGTCCATTCCCTTGGACTTTGTGGAAGTTAGAACTTAAGAGTTGTGAACCGGAGCATTTGGCAGAAGAAATTTCTAAGCAGCAGAGCATTAAGGACACGGCATGGCTACTTCTAACAGCCTACTCCGAGTTATGGCAGCAAAGGCATGACATAAAGCCAGAATTTAAAAGAGAAGCAGAGCATAAAGATTTGGAAAACTTGCAGCCTGGCCATGCGGTAAAGAAGCTGAGAGCTGGAGAACAATGCAAGGGTGAAGCAGATAAACTGGTTGCTAAAGGCATTATCTTGGCAGTGAGGCAGCCAGATGCTAATAGGGAGAAAATGAGAGGAAAGCTCTGAAGGCATTTCAGAAGTCTGGAAGGGTGCCCCACCCATCACAGGCCCTGAGGCCTAGAAGGACTGAGTTATCCTGGAGGACAGACCTGGGGCACAGCTGCCCTCAGGAACCTGCTCCCTGCATCCCAGCTGCTCCGGCTGGAGCAGCCCCAAGTGTGGTTCGTGCAGCAGCCCTGGAGAGTACGGACCCGAAACCTCGGTGGCGTCCACGTTGTGTTAAGTCTGCAGGCTGGGTGGATGTGAGAGCAGGGGAGGCGTGGCAGCCTCCACCCAGATTCCAGAGGATGTATGGAAAAGCCTGGAGGCCCAGGCAAAGACCTGCCTCAGGGGCGGAGCCACCACAGAGGTCATCTACTAGAGCAACATGAAGCAGAAATGTGGGGTCGGATCCCCCACAGAGAGCCCCCATCAGGGAAATGTCTAATAGAGCCAAGGCAAAAGGGCTGCCACCAGGAGCCCAAAACTTCAGGGCCACTGGTAACGTGCAATGCAGGCCTGGAAAAGCCACAGGCACTATCACGGCCCACTGGGCTGGGCCTGGCAGAGCTGTGGGCACAAGGCTGCCTGGTGTTTTGGGAGCCCAGATGCCCAATTGTGCCCAGGGTGCAGGAGTTGGAGTCAAAGAAGATTATTTTGGAGCTTTAAGACATAATGTCTGCCCTGCTGGGTTTCAGACTTGTTTGGGGCCTGTTTCTCCTTTCTTCTGGCCTATTCCTCCCTTTTGGAATGGGAATGTATACCCAATGTCTGTTCCACCATTGTATCCTGGCAGTAGATAAATTTGGTTTTGTTTTTCAGGTTCACAGCTGGAAGGACTTTTGCTTTTGGTCTCAGATGAGACTTTGGACTTTTAAGATGGTGCTGGAGCAAGCTAAGACTTTTGGGATTGTTGGGATAGAATGATTGTATTTTGTATATGAAAGGAACATGAGTTTTAGGGAGTCAGGGGCAGAATGATGGAGTTTGGATGTGTTGTCCTCTCCAAAACTCATGTGGAAATCTGATCTCCAATCTGGCAGTGTTGGAAACTGATTGAGTCATGGGGGCGGATCCATCATGAATGGATTAATGTTCTCCCTGGGGGAGAGGAGATAAATGAGTGAGTTCTTGCTCTATTAGTTCCCATGAGAGCTTGTTGCTTAAAAAGACCCTGGC
>NW_007727431.1:288976-291393 GCF_000696425.1 Galeopterus variegatus
TCAGGTTCACAGCTGGAAGGACTTTTGCTTTTGGTCTCAGATGAGACTTTGGACTTTTAAGATGGTGCTGGAGCAAGCTAAGACTTTTGGGATTGTTGGGATAGAATGATTGTATTTTGTATATGAAAGGAACATGAGTTTTAGGGAGTCAGGGGCAGAATGATGGAGTTTGGATGTGTTGTCCTCTCCAAAACTCATGTGGAAATCTGATCTCCAATCTGGCAGTGTTGGAAACTGATTGAGTCATGGGGGCGGATCCATCATGAATGGATTAATGTTCTCCCTGGGGGAGAGGAGATAAATGAGTGAGTTCTTGCTCTATTAGTTCCCATGAGAGCTTGTTGCTTAAAAAGACCCTGGCACCTCCTCTCTCTCTCTTGCTTCCTCTCGCCATGTGATCTACTTGTACCCGCAGGCTGCCTGCCACTTTCTGCCATGAGTAGAAGCAGCCTGAGGCCCGTGCCAGATGCAGCTGTCCCAAAATTGTAAGCCAAACAAATCTCTCTTCTTTATAAATTACCCAGACTCAGGTATTTCTGTTATAGCAACACAAAATGGACTAATACACCATGCATGCATAAATCTGTGGTTGAGTGTGTGTTTGGGGGGAGTGTACCATGTTAAAATTATATTGTACTAATTCATTGGGCGACATACTAAGGCCAGGGCACATTTTGATGAAAGGAACTTAATAACAAGACCTTAAAGAAAAATCTAAAAGACTCTCCCAGAACCAAGCAACTAGAGGTGAAGCCCTAACAAAGGAAAGAAGAGCAAAGCATTTTCAACACTCAAGAAAACCATCTGGTGTCACACTATTCTTAGAAAACCTTTGCAGAACTAAGTGGTTTAGATCAGCAAATATAGGTAATCACACAAATAAATGTTCAGGTACCTCCTACATTCCTATGATACCTCTGGTCACCTCTCTCTTGGCATATTGTTACTAACATTTATTTCTACCCTAAAACATTGCATCCTAAGAATTATTGTATTTCTGCACTTAACAAGCACTTATACAATATGAAATATGCAAGGCACGGTTCTGAATTCTTTATTAACTCAAAATGATAACTCATTTTCAGAACAACTCTATAAAGTTTAAACTACAATTTTGCCTATTTATAAAAAACGTAACTATAGTAATTTGTTTCAAAATCTAATCTTTTTCTTCTTTAAAAAAAAGGGTTGTCATTTTTTTTTCCAAATTGTTTCCTCTCTTCATTTCACCATTTCCACAATTTACATCAAGAAAGGATTTGAAATGCGGTTTCTTGCTATAGGCTGTATCCTAGTAAAAATGACAAATCGGACTGATTTCAGTAAAATCTTTGAAGTGAGCAGATTAGCCCCACACAAAATGCACTGTGATTAGAGGTGACATTGTGATTTTCTAAACAGTGTCAGTTTTAATGAAGGAAAGTTTCCTCCCCACACACAAAAAAGGCACCAAGTTGTGTTTTTGATTCACTGCGTCTTTGAACAGTGTGGTTCTTTTCTATATTTAAAAAGTGCACACAGTTCAAAATGCTTTGATTTTATTCTTACTACTTTCTAATAAACATGATGAATATCTGCCATTTCTTACTCAGCGGGAAAGACATGCTCTTGATATATTTTGTCATGTTTTATTTCTCTAATAAAATTCTCTAAAATTTCTCCCCATTTATTTTGCTATTTCAAGGCTAAAAAAAATTAGGAAGGAATATTCCAAAGTGGTGGATTGCTCTGCCTTATTCTTACCTTATAAGGCACATAATTAACCTAAGTGTGATACTGTCTAGTAAACTATGCGTGGGTTTATTCAAAAAGCTCTTGGGTGCAAGTGGCAGAGACAGCAAATGGCCAGGAGCAGGACTGATACTCCTCATTTAAGCAGAAAGGCAGGTCTGAAAAAAGTTTCTGTAAATCTAAATTTCATTTTTGTGTTTACATTTCAAGTTTCAGATGTGTACCAGATGCTTGAAATTCATATAAAATTGTCATCGACATTAACCAGTAGGTAAAAGTTGTAGGCAAGGGCACATGACATTTGAGACCAGACCTGTTTCTCTGAAAAGTCAAGGGAAAGAACATTCACTGAGAGTTAAGCTGTCAGAAAATACGAACATTTTATTAATTTGCCTCTCACACTAATGCATTTGAGGTTGTTCTTGTGACAATATTTAATAGCAAACACCACCATGGTCCTAAGACAATTGGCCCCAAGTGCTGCAACCTCAAAACCAGCCCCAGAGTTGAATGTGCCCAAGGCCCAGATGAAGACAGCCCTTAATGCTTGATTTCAGAATTTATTCATTGGGCCCATTACAAACCAGGCTCCATGCTTTCTGATAATGTATGCAGAGTGTTTTGTAAACCTAACTACCATCTGAGTAAAAGGCGAAATAACTACAGAAACAGTAATAACAGCTAAT
>NW_007727431.1:292105-302244 GCF_000696425.1 Galeopterus variegatus
AAACCTAACTACCATCTGAGTAAAAGGCGAAATAACTACAGAAACAGTAATAACAGCTAATGCATATTTCATGCTTACTATGTTCCAGACACTCTAATAAGCACTTTACTACTACAAATTATTGCCTTTGTTCTTAAAATGTTGACTGAAGCATAAGAGTTTGAGTAGATTGTCCACAGTCACAAAGCTAGTAAGTGAGAAAGTCAGGATTGGAACCCTGGCAGTCTAGTTCAGGAGTTCATATCTTACCACACAATTCTGAGTCAAAACCTATCTCTTACATAGATAATGAGACCTATTCTCAAAATATATAACCAAACCTCACATATATATCTATAACAGTCCTTAATAAACAATTCTAACCTGAATATTTATGTTAGGTATATATTGCTACTTAGCAATTATCTCAAACTTTACCAGCATAAAACAAGCACTTACTATCAATGGTGTCTGAGGTCAGGAACCTAGAGGCAGCTTAGCTGGTGATTCTGGCTCAGGTTCTCTCATGTCATCAGTTATCTGAAGGCTTGATTGGGGCTGAGGATCTGCTCCCAAGATGGATCGCACACACAGCTACTAGCAGCAGGCCAAGGTTCCCTACCACACATACCTCTTCATAAGTCTACTTATAAGACATGGCAGATGACTTTCTCCTGGGCAGGTGATCCAAAAGAGAAAGCAAGGCAGAAGCTATGTGTTGTTTGTTGTTTGTGACCTAGCTTCAAGGGTCACATACCATTACTACTTCTGTGTTATCCTATTCATTAGAAGTGAGTCACTAAATCCAACTCAATCTCAGAGAATAGAATTAGGCTCTCCCCTTTGAAGGGAGCATCAAGGAATTTTGGACATACTTTAAACCCACAACAACATTTAATCTAGTTCAGCTGAGAAATTTCTGTTTGTCATTGTCTACCTGTCTATTACCAAAATTTGATTTGATCTTGTAATTCTCAGAACTATTCTGTTTACATCTTAACTCTTTCTAAATATTCTGAGCAATTCTTTTTTTTTTTTTTTTGTGACCAGTAAGGGGATTATAACCCTTGGCCTGGTGTCGTCCGCACCGCGCTCAGCCAGTGAGCGCACCAGCCATCCCTATATAGGATCCAAACCTGTGGCCTCGGCTCTTGCCTCGGTGCTCCCAGAGCCACACTCTCCCGAGTGAGCCATAGGGTTGGCCCCTGAGCAATTCTGACTCTATGTCGCCTTTTCTTCCTGTTACCTTGACTCCATTGCAATGTACACAGAAAAGCTGAGCTAACTAGGGCTGGACTCTCACTGTTCCAAGTCACCATTTATATCTGTTGGGAGGGTCCCCATCAAAAAAACACAAAAGTATTCATTTACCTAAGGCCTGCCCTGTGGCCATGTAATTCCCTGAATATCCTGTTCCCATTACCTTGAACAAATTGAAAATTAGTCAAAGTTTGTTTCAGGTGCCAATGACCAGCACTTCTTCCTGGATCACAGGATCCTCCTTCTACCTGCTCTGGCCCATAATTCCCCACTCAGGTGTGCCCAGTAGTCAACTAGCCTTTCCATCTGTTCATCCTCTAGGACCATCTCCTCAGAACCTCCCCATCCCCTGGCACTAATTGAATAGACTTATTTAATCTAAGCCAGGGTTTCCCAACATTGTAACTACTGACATTTGGTGTTGGATAATTCTGTGTTGTGGAGAGCCATCCTGTGCATCACAGGATGTTGGCAGTAGCCCTGTCCTCCACCTGCGAGATGCCAGTAGCAATTCCCAGTTGTGACAAACAAAAATGTCTCCAGACAATGCTAAATATTCCCTGTTGGGGGGAGGTGATGGCAAAATGGCCATTGGTAGAGAATCACTGATCTATGCTATTACGTCTGAAATTGGCTGAGTAAAATATGTGAGCCTTATCAGATAAAACATATGCAGAGATATCCCATGCTTCATCTAAGAGAGGTAATCAATGATATTTGTTGATAAGCAAGAAAGACTTCAACACGACTCAATTATTTAATTCAGGTGCTTGTCTCAGCTGCCTCTTGTCTTTCCATCTCACAGCTGGTTTCTGGGAAAGCAGAAGGGTTCTGCACACACACAAGGTGGTGGTGTGTTTTCTCAAGGTTATGAATACTTGAAGATCTGAAACAAGATGAAGGGGAAAGAAAATAAAGGGAAATAGAATAAGAATAAGGACAGTTAAGAAAGTAAACTTTTTTCATGTTAAAATTATTTTAGTATAACTATTAGATGTTAGTCTTTATTTATTTTTATTTATTTAATTTTGGCAGTTGGTCAGTATGGAGATCCTAACTCTTGACCTTGGTGTTACCATGTAGTCTTTATTTTTTAAGCTAACCTTTACTGAATGGTAACCATGTACCAGTCACCTCACTAGATATTTTGCCAAAATATCAACTCATTTAATTTTTGTAACAATCCCAGGCACAGATACTATTGTCCTCTGTTTGACACATAAAGAAGCTGAGGCAGAGTGATATTATCTTGCTTAATAGTTTTTAAAAAACACTTTCAAAGGTCTCTCCAACTCCATGTTCCCTCAGGGCTTTGTTTTTGATCTACTACCACTTCTTACTTTTCTCACTTTTCTTATGTGAATCACGCTAGGCATTGAAAACTTAAAAAGGATCACAGAATTTCACAGGCACACCTAGCTCTCCATTATCTGGAGGGAAACAATAGAACTTAGAATCAGGAAGAAAAGAAAAGCGACCTGAATGGAGATGCCAGCGCTAGATGACTAGGAAAGTAACCCTGTCTTCAAGGGGGTTGGGAGGAAATAGGGCCAAGCAAGGCTGGCAGGAGATCGAAATCAGAGGTTACCATAGGGGAACACAGGGTAAAAAGAGGTATTTCTGCAAGGAAGAGAACAGATATATTTAAAACACAATTTAGATTTTAGTAGAAACTTGACGCAAGTCCTTGAATGTAAATAAGAACTCATCTAAAGAAACTGTTGTCAGTATTAAAATGTTACCTAAGAACAGGTAATCCTCCGAGTACTCATGAATAATTGTTGAGTGATTTTACTTTCTGTGTCCAGTCATGCCCTCGCCACCCACTTCTCAAAAGCCTTAGCAGCTCTCTACTGCCTCCTTAGCCTGTTAATAAAGGTCTATTTTTTCACCGCATTCTACATTCCCCACCCAATCTTTGCCCTTGATAGACAAAATTCAACTACCTACATTTCCCCTGAAATGCCTTTCCCACCTTTCAACTCGCAGTTCCTCTACTTAAAATGTCCTTTTCACAGTATCTTCGCTAACATCCCACAGTACCCAGTTTGTACCTCTTTGAGGAGCTTTTGGAGATTAAGCTGAATTAGAATGAGCTGTGTATCTGTATATTCAGCCACTAAACAGTAAATCCCTTAAGAGAAAGGGACAGATTTTATTCATCTTTGTCCTACAAACTTGGAAAATCATATGTGCTCAAGAAATATTTGTTGAATTAAATTGAAATTTGAGTGTTTGACACCTTCATTTTTAAAAATTAAGCAAAATCTAAGTCAGCATAAAAATTTTATTTTTTGATACGTTCTGCCAGGTATCTTAATAAGTTTGGCATTTGTCGAACATTTTTTCATTTCTGAAATGCTTTATAAGTATTCTCTAATTAACCCTCCACTGGCCCTGACTTTGCTGTATCAGGTAATAGAGATGATTTTGTACCTCCCGTAATAAGACTGCAGAAACTTTCCATGAAGGGATAAAGTTGGATGCTTTCCAGAGCACAAGGAAAAGGGGGAAACCAACAGGTTCCAAATGAAATGACCTGCCAGTAACCACAGACGGGCTGAGTTGGTGGAGATAAACATTATGGAAAGCAAAGACTTTCTTTTCTGTTTTTCTTTTTCCTTGTTACTATTGATGACATTATATTTCTACTTGTAAGTGCTAACTTCTACAAATTCTAGAAAATAATTCAAGTCCTCTGTAAGCTAACAATCTGTTTTTGTATGAATTAAATGTCCCAAATCCAAAAATATAAAGTAGTGTATATGGTTGTGTTAGAGAGAGAGAACAATAAAACTTTAAGTGCACTGAAGAGCATAATATTACAGATACAGCTAACTTTAAGCCAAACCATTATATAAACATCTAGCTTTGGGGGATGAACATATTAGAAAACTAATTCTTCATTTGAACACAGAGAATCACCTAGCTTGTTCTCTATCCATTACCTACAGCATTTAATTCTCAAAAAATTAGGTTTCACATAATATTCAGGAACACATCTACTAACTAAATTAGAACATATCTAAGAAAGAGTTTGCCTGCCTGAACAGAATCCTTCGCATGTTCACAGAGTATTCCCGACCTTGTGTTTGGCATGACCCTCAGCTGCAGCAGATCCCTTTCCTTGGGAGCCTCCACTCCCGGGCCTTCTGTCACGCTGGCTTTTCCCCTCATGGAGCTCTTGCAGTAGAAAAGCTTCAAGGCCAGCTGCTGAATGAAGCCTGCTCCAATCTTCTTCCCATCAAAATTACTCATTCACTCCTCTGGGATAGCACAGAATGTAATGTGTTGAATGTAATTTATTTCAACATATTAGTTGAACACCTGCAATGTGTTAAGCACCATACCTCCATTAAACATCTATAACGCTCTGCCTTGCATTATAATTAAATGTACACAATAGTGTTTCTAAGAAATTGTAGGCATCTTGACTACAAAGGTAATTGTTATCAACATATCTCTTGAGGAGTTTCATGCATACTAAAACATTTATTATTTAAGTTGGATAACACTTGAACACATTTCCCCATGGAAGCAATGTTGAACCCAATACATATGTTCCCAGTTCAGGGCATAAAAGTGTATTGAGTTGGCCAAGGAAAGAAATCCAGTTTTCCTGTCAAAATTGCTTGTGAGTTTCTAAAAACTTTTTTATAAAACATAAAAAGGAGAGTTAGATGGTGGTTACCAGAGGCTGAGGGGGTAGGGGCAATGGGGAGATAATGGTCAAAGCCTACAAAGCCTCAATTAGACAGAAAGAAAATTTTTTTCTTTGAGATATATTGCTAAGCATGGAGAATATAGTAAATAATAATGCATTGTACATTTGAAAATTGCTAAGAGAGTAAATTTCAAATGTTAAGTATTGAGGTAATAAATATTTTAATTAGCTTTATTTAATTATTCCACATTATACTCATAAATCCTAAGATCACTTTGTATTCCATAAATACATACAACTATAATTTTTCAATTTACTATTAAAAATAAAAATGAAAGAAACCCCAAAACCACTAAAACCCTCAAAATATCATCTGAAGGGTAATTTGGTGATATATACATCATTCCTATAAGATAAATGTGTAAATAAGTTTTTTTAGTGATATTTAGGCTCATGTATAGTAGTAAAAATTCAAAATGATTATATGTTGAAAAATAGAATTATTTATTAAATGTACCAACAAATTATGCTTTAGTCATACAAAGAAAACTATGCAACCAATAAAATTTGTGTTTTAAAATATAGTGTATTGTGATGTAAAAATATTCACAGTATATTATTAAGTGAAAAAAACTTATAAACATTTTATGAATTTGCCTCTCACCCTACTACATTTAGGATTATTCTTATTGCAATATTGAACAGGTAACCACTACTATGATCCTAAAACAATTGGCCCTAAGTACTGTTTTCTCAAGACCAGCCTCGGGGTGTGTGTGTGTGTACATATGTGCATGTGCACGTGTATGCATGTGCATACAGCCTGGAAGAAAATATTCTTTAATGCTTGATTTTTGAATTCATTCATTGAGCTCCTGGGTAATGTACAAAAAGTTCTCTCTGTAAACTTAAATCAAGAAGCTAAAAAGAAAAGAAGACAGAAAGAATGAAAGACCCAAAAAAAAGTTAGAAAGGAGACCTTGAAAAAGAAAAAAGGCAGAAATAAATAAAATACAAAACAAAGAAAATAAAGAATTTAAAAAAGCCAAAAATTGATTTTTGGAAAAGCTAATCAAATTGGTAAACCCTTGGCAAAACTGATCAAGGCAAAAAAAGAAAGAGGGTATAAATTGCTAATTTTAGGCATTAAAAGAAGGACATCACCACAGATCCTACAGATATTAAAAAGGCACTGATTCAGGGCCTGGCCAGGACCAGGGTCTCCCACTCTGTCCTGGTCTTAGGCAGGCACAGCTACCTCAGGACAGTTCTGAGGAGCAGACTGTTTCCCTATTCACCCACCACTGCAGCCCCAGTGCCTGGGCAAGTCACTCTCCAGCTCTGAGCCTCAGTTTTCTCTCACAGCAATAAAAACTTGAGCAAGGTGGCTCCAGAGAGCTTCCCCAGCTCTGAAAGCTAACAACATGGCCTCTCTGAATCTAGTTTGGGGTGGAAGAGGTTGCAGTCTGGGGAAGTTTGATGTCCAACCTGAATCCTGGCAGACTGGTGCCCTGTGTTAGTTGCAGAAATGCCCATATCTTCCTATAAAGTCCTAATTCTGTCTGACTCACAGTGTGACCTTGGGCGTGTCTCATCACTTCTTTGAGCCTCAGTTTTCTCATCTGTAAAATGGGAATAGTGACAGTTGGTACCTGGCAGGCAGTACATGCACAGTCTAAGAGTGGGGAGGGGTTCCTCAGTCCAGGGATGGAAGCCCAAGATGAAGCTATGGCCATCCAGGTGCAGGCACTTCCTGAGCAGACAAGCACCAGGATACTTCTGGAAGGGAGAGGTAGACTCATCATGGAACAGGCTCACTCCTGGATGGAAGAACTCTACAGAGTCTAGTGTTCCTCTTTGTTTCTCAACAGGTTCTATTTGTTCTACAATAAATATGCTGTCTTCTGCAAAAATAAATATTTATCATATGTCAACAAATAAAAAAAAAGGACTGCTGGGAAGATGGCAGACTAGAGGTGCCCAGGACATTTTCCTTCCGCAGAAGAAGATTAGAATGGGCCCACCACCACCATCACTGCAGTCACCAGAGCCATAGTCTGGTCCCAGAACCATCACCCATTGCAGAGCAGCTCCCCACAGAGCAGCAGTCCTGCATGTTGCCCATCACTTCAGCCATAGACTCCTCAGATGCAAGGGAGGAGGCTGAAACTGCTGCCAAAATTGCGGCTGCCATGACTTAACCCTGCTGCTGCCAAAGACACTGCAGATGTGAGGGAGGCAGTTGCGGCTGCCAGCACCACTGCAGCCCCCACAAGGTAACACTGCTGATGCCAAGGACACCACAGGTGGCAAAGAAGTGATTATAGCAGCCACCATTGCTGCTGCCATTGCCACAAGATAGCCCTGCTGTGACTGCAGACAACATAGTTGTGCAGGCCACCACTGTGTATACTGCAGCCAAGTAGGTGGCTGCTGCAACCACAACTGCTGCAGTTGCCACTACCACCAACACTGCCAGGCAACCACCATTGCCATGTGAGCAGCCTGCCACCACTGGATCCACTGCTGCCACGTGGTCAGTCCAACAAAGCCACCTCTTCACAACCACTGCCACAGCAAGGGTGACCTGCTACCATAACAGCAGCCACAGCAGCCACTGCTGCTATGCAGGTGGACCACCAACCACTCAACTGGATTGACACAAGAAGGGTCACCAGTGGAGTCTACAGAAGGAGTAACAGAAAAAACAACTGCTCTAGCAGATGACCAGACATCAATGTAGAGATACTAGAAATATGAAGAAAATAAAAAAGAAGAAAAAGAAAAAGAAAATGTGAGTACACCAAAGGAATACAATAACTCTCGAGTACCAGACCTTATAGATCAGGAAACCCTTGAAATGACTGAAAAGTAATTCCAACTAAAAATTTTCAGGGAAGTCAATAAAATGCAAGAAGATGCAGTTAGATGACACAATGAACTGAGCAAAACTATCCAGGAGATGAAGGAGGAAATTTACAAAGAGATCAATACTTTAAAAGAGAATGTTGCGGAACTCATGGACTAAAGGACTTGTTCAAGGAAATCAAAACCACAACTGAGAATATAAGCAGAAGACTTAAAGCAAGCAGAAGAAAGAACTTATGATATTGAAGACAGTCTCTTTGAAATACTCAGGTGGACAAAAGAAAAGAAAAAAGAATTTTAAAAAATACAGAAAATCTAAGAGAGATAGCAGACAACCTGAAGCATACAAATATCCGAATCATAGTTATTTCCAAAGAGGAGGAGAAAGGAAAAGGCATCGAGAACATATTCAAAGAAATAATAGTGGAAAACTTTCCAGGTATAGGGAGAGACATGGGCCTTCAGATTCAGGAGGCATGAATATTCCCAAACAGATTCAGTCCAAAAGGTCCTCTCTGAGGCATGTTACAGTCAAGCTGACAAAACTCAAAGTCAAAGAGAGAATCCTAAAAACAGCAAGAGAAAAGCATCAAGTCACTTATAAGGGAGTCCCCATCAGACTGACAGCAGAATTATCAACAGAAACTCTACAGAACAGAAGAGAATAGGAAGATATATTCAAAATGCTAAAAGAAAAAAAAATAAAAAACTGCCAGCCAAGTACACTAACCCAACAAGGGTATTCCTCAGAAATGAAGGAGAAATATGGTATATCCCTGACAAACAAAAGCTACAGGAGTTCACCACCACACATCCAGCTCTACAAGAAATACTCAAGGGAGTTCTGCATCTGGAATCCAAAAAATGATAATCACTACTGTGAATACACAAGAAAGAACAAAACTCACAGGAAGAACAAAAATGCAAATGAGAAAAAAAAAAGTGTATGTTACCACCTCCAAAAACTAACAAAAACCAAAGACAAACAATAAAAGGAAAGAAACAAAAGATACTTAAAACATCCAAATGAAAATCAATAAAATGTCAGAAATAAAACAATACCTTTCAGTAACAACCCTAAATGTAAATGGATTAAGTTCCCCACTCAAAAGACACATACTGTCTGATTAGATTAAAAAGCTAGACTGAACTATATGCTTTCTACAAGAGATTGACCTCACTTGTACAGACACACATAGACATAAGAGTGAAGGGATAAAAAAGATATATCACACAAATGGAAATCAAAAACAAGCAGGAGTAGCTATTCTTATATCAAATAAAATAGACTTTAAAACAAAAGCTATAAAAAGAGACAAAGAAAGCCATTATATAATGATAAAGGGATTTATCCAGCAAGAAAGCATAACAATCATAAATATATATGCACCCAGTATCTGAGCACCCAGATATATAAAGCAAACATTATTAGACCTAAGGAAAGAGATACACCCAAATACGATAATAGTTGGGGACTTGAACACCTTCTCTCAAATTGGACAGATCACAAGGGAACAAGCCAACAGAGAAATGCAGGATTTAAATGACACTTTAAACCAATTGGACTTGGCATATTTCTGCAGAATACTTCATCCAACACCAGAGAATATATATTCTTCTCATCAGCACATGGAACATTCTCCAGGATAGACCATATGTTAGGTCACTAGTCAAGCCTCAACAAATTTTAAAAAACTGAAAACATTTCAAGTATCTTCTCAGACCACAACAGACTAAAACTAGAAATCAATAGCAAGTGAAACTCTGGGAATTATTCAAACATATGGAAATTAAACAACATGCTCCTTAGCAACCTATGGGTCCAAGAAGAAATTTAAAAGGAAATCAAAAAATTTCTCCAAACTAATGAAAATAAAGACACATCATACAAAACCTGTGGGGCACTACTAAAGCAGTAAGAGGGAAGTTTAATGCAATAAACACATCAAAAGAATAACAAGATTTCAAGTAAACAACCTAATGCTACACCTCAAAGAATTAGAAAAAGAAGGGAAATCCAATCCCAAAATCAGTACATGGAAAGAAATAATTAAAATCAGGCCAGGACTAAATGATATAGAAACCCAAAAAACAATACAAAAGATCAATGAAACAAAAAGTGGTTTTTTTGAGAAGATAAGCAAAATAGACAAACCATTATAAAATAAGTAAAAATAAGACAAACCATTAGTAAAATAAGACAAGCACAGAAAGAGAAATACCACACAGCCTCACTCATAAGTGGGAGCTAAAAACTAAACAATGAAAGAGAGAGAGAGAGAGAGAGAAAGAGAGAGAGAAAGAGAGAGAGAAAGAAAGAGAAAAGAAAGAAAGAGAGAAAGAAAGAAAGAAAGAAAGAAAGAAAGAA